>NW_027041477.1:0-92870 GCF_037179485.1 Ochlerotatus camptorhynchus
TTTGGTAAGCTATATTTTTTTAATCTTAATGTGGTTTTCTGATTTCAACATACCAAATGAAAGATTTAAGCCTTAGCTATCAATGCTCATTAGTAAAGAATTCGATTAAAGTTAATTATCATACATTAGAATTGAAAAGAATGTTGAAAGTACCAAAAAAAACTGGTGACATTTCATACATTTTAGTGTTTTTAAGTTGAAAATTTTCATTACTGTTAATTAAGTTGTTCTACAAAACATTCTCCATGCAGTTCCCTAGATTTAGTAACCTTGTAGGCTGCATGGTTTCTTCGTAATTATTGATTTAAAATAGCCATAAAAACTTGTGACGTTTTCTTAAAATGCGCTATGGTCACCCTATTCGTTCGTACATTCGGCTGTTGCAGTGGACTACGCACATGAAAATTTGGTAGAAATGTTATTGTGAATGTTGAACTACATTCTTAACTTTCGATTACCGCACATCTCCTGCGCCGAAAGAAAACATAACTGCGGAGATGTTTCGCAGTATCGAATATTGTTTAGTCTCAGCAGAACACACAGCGAGAGACACCGAATCGGCGAATTCTGAGAGTGGAAGGGAGAGAAGTAGGTAGTGGTAATAAGTCGATGTCCCTTTTATTTCAGTATTCTCGGCCATCCCCACTTATAATTCAGTAATAAACTATATATTCATTTTTGTTTGATATGTTTACAAAGTTTGCAAACAGAAATGAGCATTGCAGTGTAGTTACCAATTTTCCAAGTCTTAGACTTCAGATAACTGTTCAAAGTCCCAGATTTTTTAAAACGGAATCATGAACAAAAAACCAAAGACCCCTATGACAAACACGATCGGTCTGAAGGGATCTTTTGGCTGACTAATGAAAAGCGGGAGGCAGAACATAGAAATTCTTTCAAGGTGATACGATCCAGAACCTCGGGCTCTGGTTCCACTTCGCTTTTTCCAGGGGCCCATTATCTGCCACCGGAAAACATACAATAACAAAACTGTGATGATAATTTAGTGCCTCAAATCGCAATAGTGCCCGAGATTAACTCCTTAGAAAACTCGAAGTGGTAGTGAAAGTGCCTATGATTTGTGGACGCTGAACCATATCACCTTAAGAACTCAGTATGTTCCATTCCCAGGTTGGAAATTTTCTCAACTTCCCTGGGCATATAGTATCACTGTGCTTGTAATAATACAGATTCATACATTGGTTGGCATAGAAAGCTTTCAATCAATTACTTTGCATCTAGACCACTTAATTGAGAGCCACCAAAAGACTTGCTACAGAAGCGTAAAATGCCTATGAGTCCAATTAAGCTATGACTAAAAAACTTTAGTTATTCAAGGGAATCCTAATTTGCATAAGAAAGTTTTTCAAATTCGTATATTTTCTGTGTCTGTGTCTGTGTCTTAGATGATTGCAAAACTTTTCTGAAATCCAAAACTTTCCTGAAGCTTGCATGTCACAGTAATAAATTGATAATGAAATTAATTAATAAAACCTACTTAAATTTTCAACTTAAAAACACTAAAATGTATAAAATATAGCTAACCAAAGTTGGCAATACAAAAAAACAGCTATATATTTTTAATCTTAATGTGGTTTTCTGATTTCAACATACCAAATGAAAGATTTAAGTCTTAACTATCAGTGCTCTTTAGAAAAAGAACTCGATTCAAGTTATTTATCATACATTAAAATTGAAAAGGATGTTGAAAGTACCAAAAAAAAACTGGTGAAATTTCATACATTTTAATGTTTTAAGTTGAAAATTTTCATTACTGTTAATTTAGTTGTTCTACAAAACATTCTCCATGCAGTTCCCTAGAATTGTGCCGTTGGTAGTAACCTTGTAGGCTTTATGGTTTCTTCGTAATTATCGGTTTAAAACAGCCATAAAAACTTGTGACGTTTTCTTAAAAAGGGCTATGGTCACCCTATTCGTTCGTACATTCGACTGTTGCAGTGGACTACACACATGAAAATTTGGTGGAATGTTATTGTGAATGTTGAGCTAAATTTTTAACTTTCGATTACCGCACATCTCCTGCGCCGAAAGAAAACATAACTGTGGAGATATTTCGTGGTATCGAATATTGCTCAGTCTCAAAAGAACACACAACGAGAGACACCGAGTCGGCGAATTCTGTGAGCGGAAGGGAGGAAATTAGGTATAGTGGTAATAAGTCGATGTCCCTTTTATTTCATAGCTGTTTCGATGGAGGAGTGAGCAGCTCCGCTGCTTTTGTATACATTTGTATGATTTTTTACAGGAGTCAGTATTTTTACTGGATTTTTGGATTAATGAAAAACTCGGTTAAAATTCTAATGACTGTTATTCGTAAAGATTGGATAAAATCGAAAAAAATTATTTTTCATCATTACCCGGTGTTAACAGAAGTAAGTCTGTAAATTTTCGTAACACATTTTCTCAACTTTGAATTTTTCACAGATTTTTTAAATTTTACCGAAGAGTTCCGCAATTCAAAAACTAGGTCAAAATTACTAACTGGATAAGTGTGTACTGATGTATGGTTGGTGAAGAGGCTAGCATCTGGAGGGTATTCTTGGGCTAGTGAATGCCACCCATCCCCACTTATAATTCAGTAATAGTTTTACAAAGTTTGACAAACAGAAATGAGTAGTCAATTCAACAGATTTAAGATGCAACTAATCATCACTCGATTTGCTTTTGCTTTTTCTTCTTGTATTCCCAAATCACCACTTTCTAAAAATATTGGTAAAATTCGATGCACTGCTGCTATCTTCCATGTTTGTGTTTAATCAAACTTTTTTTACATTTGTAATTGGAACGTTCCAAAAAAAGGTATTTTTAGTTTTATTTATTCAGTTTTTGATATATATTCACCATTAAAAATATCGACTCATCTAAGTTATTGCTTTAAACTTCGTATTTCGTATTAACACATCCATAACACATCCATATTAATAACATAATAATAATAACAATAATGACAATAATTTTATATGATAATAATAATAATTGTTGAATTTAGTTCAACTTAAAAGATAATTTTCGAAATTATAATTCGCACAATTCAGGTGATTTTACCAATTTGGAGAATATATTATATTATAAGTTTGTATAATACTGTTCATCGTTCTCAACTATTTGATAGCCCAACAAATAAGTTTAGATAATAATTACTTACGTTTAGTTTCCCTTGTCTAGAGTTCAGGATCTAATTTAAGCCAAGCATGTAGTTCTTTAGTGATAAGTCCTAGTTAAGGTAATTGTAAATTAGCTCAAGTGTTTCATATCCTTTATATGTTTAGTTTTCCTTTCTTATCGATAGCACACAATATTTAACAGTGTAGTGTATGGCAACGGCAACAATACATTTAGGTTACCTAGTGTGTAAGGATACTTTTAGAAAGAATACGGCAACTTCCGGTTGGCTTACAGTTCGACGCGCTTAACATCTAACACCGCTATTTTAGCTGCTGGGCGTTCGTAGACTCCGAAGGCTGGCCATCTCGACTGGTGGTTGTGTTGATGAACCCAGCTCCGGGGCATCTTAGGGTCGACGATGATCACTACATGTCCAGTAGCGATAGGCTTCGTAGACTTGAACCATTTCGACCGGCGGGTGATTTCTGGGAGATAATCGGTGACCCACCGCTTCCAGAACAAATAGGCTAGAATCTAAGAGGTGCACTAGTTCTGCATCAAGGCGAGACAACAGTGGTTACTCGTGATTAATGGTTTCTTTCCGTTGGATGAACCGAGCAGAAAGTGGTTCGGTGTGAGAGCTGTGGCAGAACCGTCATCTTCCGGCACGTGTGTTAGTGGTCTGGAGTTTACCACGTTCTCGATTTCAGTGAGAGTGTTTCGAAGCACTTCGTCGGGCGGTTTCTTCGTTGTGCAGATGGCCATCAGGTTACTTTTCACGGTTCGTATTAGCCGCTCCCAACTTCCGCCCATGTGTGGTGCCAGCGGAGGATTGAACACCCACTCAGTCTCGGTACTCGTGAACTCCTGCATGATCTCATCGTGATCGATCACTTCTTCAAGCTTCTTCAATTACCGCTCCGCTCCGACAAATTTGGTTCCTCGGTCGCTGTAGAACTTACGAGGTCGGCCACGCCGAGCGACGAAATTCCGGATTGCCATGATGCATGAGCTAGTGGTCAGTGAGTGGACTATTTCAATGTGTATCGCCCGGACGGTCAAACAGGTGGCTAGCATTCCCCAGCGTTTCTCGACCCTTGTGCCGATGACGACCTCCATTGGGCCAAAGTAATCAACTCCGCGGTGTGTAAACGGGCGAGAGAATGCTGCTAGACGACCAGGAGGTAGGTCAACCATGGTTGGAGGATTCGATGCTGCACCATCATTCTTACATCTCTGGCAATCTCTGCGTTTGAAGCACGAGCGTAAGCGGCCGATTTGATATTTCTGCCGCAGTTCGTTTATCACTGTTTCGTGATTTTGGTGGTTGTATCTATTGTGGTAGTGGGATATTATTAAGGTACTGATGTGGTGCTTTCGAGGTAGGATGACGGGTTTCTTCGCGTCTTCAGTGGCGTACTGGCAGGCTGCGATACGAGTTCTCATTCGCAATATGCCGCGTTCGTCCAGCCACGGGGTCAGTTTGTAGAGCGAACTGGATTTCGGAAGGAGCACTGTCAGACCTCCTTCGATTTTTGGTGTATTCCGAAGGCTAAAAAGTTCCTCAGGATAGCCATCTTGCTGTGCAATGCGGATCAGATACGCTTCAGCTGTGCCCAATTCACTTTCAGTGAGTGGTTCCGTTTTAGTTGGCAGCTTCTGTTGCTTGAGACGGCAGTTTTATATGATCCGTTGAATCTACGCGACTACGTTTCTCATTCGTTCCCAGCTGGAGCAGTCCGCAGCGCAGACGATCGGTTCAGGAAGAGTGTAGTGGGTTGAAAGGCTTGCTATAAGCTCGGCGTCTGTTGATTCGTTCCAGATTGCAGATTGCGGCCACTTGTCTTCGGTTCACCAGAGAAAGATAGGTCCGTTAAAATACCACTTGCTCTCAACAGATAGATCAGGATGCACGTCCCACTTTGTAGCGTCACCCGCTACGTTTAGTCTGCTTGGTACGTAGTGTGTTTCTGTAACTTCCAGAATCTCGGTAACTCTGAATCCGACAGATCAAGACTTTTCTCCTCCGTGTTTCCTTCTTGCAGCGCCAAAGTTACCCACCTGGAATTGCTGATCCAGTTCCTGATCTCGAACCCGCCTTGTGCGTGAAAGTGTCTGACGTCCATCGTTGTCTGAATTGCTTCTTTCTCGGATGCAACGCTGATCAACATGTCATCGACATAGTGTGACTTCGTAATGGCTTCGTATGCAGCTGGGTAGTCACTTTTGAAGCGTTCCGCGTTCTTCACGTACTGCGCGCTACTCGGAGAACAGCACGCCCCGAACGTCATGACTTTCATTGCGTACACCATGAGATTGCCATCTTCATCCGTCCAAAAGAAACACTGGTACCGTTGATCTTCTTCGCGAATCAGCACCTGATGAAACATTTCATGGATGTCTCCAGTTACTGCAATAAGATGCAGGTGAAACCGAAGCAGAATCGCGAGAAGAGACGAAATTAGATCAGTTCCTTTCAATAGAGCAGAATTCAGAGACTTTCCGTGAGCATTGGCTGCGGCGTCCCACACTATCCTCACTTTTCCAGATTTGATTGAATTTGAGACTGAGAATATGGGCAGAAACCATGTGTATGCGGATTGCTGCTGAACTTCATCGTCAGAAAGTTTTCGAACGTATCCTTTCGCTTTGTAGTCGGTGATCTTCTGCTGCAGTATTTCCGCAAGCTGCTGATCGTTCGCCATTCTTTTTTCCAAGAACTGATGTTGACGTAGCTCCATTTCTCGGCTATCGGGCAGACGGATGTCTTCATATCGCCAAAGTGAGCCTGTTTCGTAACGCCCACCGTTGAAACGTGTACGGGACTGTAGAAGTAAATGGGCTCATCTTCGGACGATAGAAGGACCCCGAGACTATCAAGGGAAAAGTACTCCTTCATGGCTAGATGTAGATCTTCATCGAATTTTTCGTTGCACGAGCGTACGTGGAACGTGTAATGAAACATATTTGGCGTCTCTCCAGTACACAATCCTTCACAAACAGTCCATCCCAGCAGGGTCTTCATCGCGATCGGTTGACCTAACTCTCCTTCACGGCTCTTCAGCGTCAATCCCAGCTGAGCATGCTTCATTCCTATCAGGATGCGTGGACGAGCGTTGTGGTATGACTCGATAGGCAGTCCTTTAAGGTGAGGATACAAACGTACTAGCTCATCAAAATCTAGAGTTTTGAGTGGCAGCTTTAGTTCTTTTACTGTTCGCACATCCTCCAGATGGAATTTCTTTGCTTCGTGATGTCTTGTTGAAACTTTGAAATTCTCGTAGCGTTGAGTTCCTCCGGTCCAACGAAGGCAGTGTGGACTCGAGGTTCCATTTAACTTCAGCTCGTCAGCCAATTCTTGATCCAGTAGCGTCAGTGCAGAGCCTTCGTACAAAAAGGCATAGGTATGTATCTCCTTTTCAGGTCTTGAAAGCACTACCGGAAGATAGTGAAACAGCACATAGCTTGATGTTGTCTGATGTATGTTGCAACCATGTCCAGAGCTACCAGCTTCAGGTTGGGACGACTGTTGATTTCCGCTCAGAGTTGTTTTCTTTTCTTTGTGGTAATTATGTAGTAGTTCACGATGTCTCTATGCGCATCCGTCCTTGCCGCATGGTTTGGCCTTGCAGTTTCCCTTGTGTTGTCGAAGACATGTGCGGCAAAGTCCACACTCCCTCACTACGGCTTATCTGGATTCCCTGGAAAATTCTAGAAAACGTTTGCACTTGTCCACAGATTTGCAGTTCTCTTTGCATACTAGGAACACCTCCTTGACTGGTGTTGGAGCAGGATCCACTGCCGCCTTCGGAACCGTATTTGATTTCGTGTCGTGATGAACTGTTGTCTCGGAATGCGCATTAAGAGAGGTGTCTCCCTTTTTGCTTCGACGAATATCGTTCCGGTCAGGCATTGTTTCTAGTGGTATTGTAGGAAACGTTACTGAAATTGCTGCTTCCGCTAGAGTATAGACCCATTCGCTAAAGGTCACCAGGTTGACCGTCAGGTGCGTTTTCCGGTGTTGAGCCCAACTTAGCTTGATATTCGGTGGTAGTTTGCTGACGCGCTGCAGTTTCTCGATGATCTTTGAGGGCGTGTAGCACGCGCTGGATTGCGAGCTGATCGATTTGTATCCACACTTGAGTTGCTTGGATGATTTGCTTCGGGTTGAACTTGCGTTGACTGCGGCAAAGTTCCTGAACTGAAGTGTCCTGATTGACCACGCATCGAATCTCGATAGGGATTACCCGATGCACGATTTGCCAGTGCAGTCGTAGGTTGCAGTGTTGGAATCTGTCTCGAAGGTACCGGATTTCCAAATTGGCTACGATTTGCTAGTTGTTGGTCGAGTAGACGTGTTTCCTGCTTCAACTGCTCTTCCCACAATTGGTTGACGTGGTCCTCCTCTTTTTGCAACTGTTGCAGTTGCTCTCGCAGAAGTTTCTCCTGTTGCAGCTGTTGTTGAGGTTGTTGTTGTTGTTGGTACTGCCTTAAATTAACTTCTCTCTGCAACTGTTGATGATCTTGCTGCCGCAGCCGCTCCTGCTGTAACTGCTGTTGTCGTTGTTTTTGTAGACGAAGCTGTTCCTGAGCCTTAGAATCAAGTGCAGGCTCGGCTGTCTTTGACTGTGTACGACTCGCAGTTTTCACCCATTCTTCCACCCGACTTCGTGACATGGTAGAACTGGAACTCCGTTTTGGCCCCTTTTCACTAGCCAAGTCCTCCAGAATCTTATACTTCTTGGCTAGGAATTCTTTGTGCTTTTCTGCTTCTTCGTGTTCAGCTACCCGTCGACGTTCTGCTTCCTCCTTTTCTTGCTGTTTGCGTCGCTCTGTTTGCCGTTCTTCGAACTCCTTTTCTTCCTGCAGCCTCAGTAGCTGCAACTTGGTACGGTTCCGAGCGGATCTCTGCGACGAGGAGCACGAAACTTCTGAAAACGCCTTCTCCACCAACTCAATTTCGGGCAGTCCTTCCACTGATGGCACGAAAAGTTTCTCCTTCCATTTGCCCATTCTAATATTCGGTTGAGGAATGGGATCTGGTTCCTTCAACGGTGGTTTGCTTGAAGGCTTTTTTGATCCACTTGGTTCTGGAACTGGCATGAATCCGGATAGAACCGCAGGCTCGGAGTGAGTGGATTTAAATTTACCACTAGATGCACGAACAGGCGTAGTTGCTGTAACTTCCTTAACGAACGACGTACGTTTAGATTTAGTTCCTTTCTGGTATCCTTCGGTGTTGATTGTTTGCCTGAAGTTGTCGTAGTTCGCTGGATCCATTTTGCGGTCTTGCAGTTGGTACAACTCCAGCTCTGGTTGACAACTTCATCGGTTACTCCAACACAATCGTAATGATGCCATCCATCGCATTGTACCATTTCGTCGGTATCAGGTCCACCACAGCTTCTACGTGTTTGACCATCGACGGTCTTCTCCGTCTCATCCACCACTACCACAACATCACTACCATCACCACCATTCTCCGTATCACTGTCACTAACCACACCACTTTCTACGGGTTTGGGCTGTGCACTCTTGCTACCATCGGACTTGGAACCGCGACTTGACATGCTCGCGAACAGATCGGTATTCGTGATGAACGGAAATTATATCATAAATTATAAATTATAATTATAATTGTTTAAATTATAAAATTGTTTAAATATAAAATTGTTAAAATTATAATTTAATAATAATTAAATTATAATATTATAAATTGTTTAAATTATAATAAAATTATAATTGTTTAAATTATAATGTTTAAATTATAATGGAGTAATGAAATTGGGTTGTTAGCGGAATGCTTAACAGAACAGTTCGAAAACTGTAAGAAAAATACCGAACAAGGTAGTCGTTTTTGTCATTTTTATACTATTATCTAGAAAACTTAGTCAACATAGATGTTTGAAGACAAATACTTACTATTATACATTTGCAATATACTTAATAAAATAACGCATTGAAAACATATAAAGAAACATCTGAGTAAACAGCTTGGCGTGCTCGATTACAACTGTTGCTCAATTTTTTCTAGTTTGCATAAGTTTAAAGAACTTTCTTATATGTGAGTAGTTCCACACAGATTTACAAATCGTTTCGGATCAATGTTTATAGAATTACTTGTTATTTTACACAGTTTGTTGGTCAGAGCGGGGATAAATCAGATTCCATTAACTTCGATTTGTATTTCAGCAAACGAGAGGAATAAAATTTCTGTGAATATTCAGTTATGTTAAGCTAACCAAGGATAAGTGGCATTTAAGGCTTACTTTTAGTGATTTTCGCTGTTTAACTAATATATATATTATATAATCCAATAATCCTCGTAGTTTAGTAAATCTGTAGTTTAAGCATAAATCCTTGGCTTTGGTACAAAGCCTCACCTACTAACGGTAACAGCAGAATTGCTTGTAGTTATAAGTATTTGTTTAGCCGTAGGAACCTATTTAAATGTTTATGTTTAGGATTATATTTTAGATTTTAATTATGATAAGCTCACCTAGGTATAGTTTAATAAGTAGATTTATAAGTATTTTTTTAATGACGAGGAAACTTTCCTGTTCGGCGTCTGCCAACTATCGATTTTACTTCTCTATTGTTTTCGTTGTTTACAACCTGTACTGGAGTTATACCTGTGATACATATAATATCTTGTACACTGAAGTGGTACCTACACGTAGATACATCTTGGATAGACAGCGACGTTATGTGTACTGTGTGTGTATGAGTGTGACGGGGAGATAGCTCCTCTGAAGCGGCAGTTTACAGATGGGACGGGAGGTGAACATCAGTACAAATGGCGACGACGATAAAAATTGCTGAGTTTAGGGGAATAAATTGCCGAAACTGCACAAATAATACCGTACTGTGAGAGATAATAACCCAGGAAAACATAATTAATTGTTGGATAAGCGTGGAAATAATAAATATATATGCAAAATAAAAAAAAATTGCGTGCATGCGAAAGAAAAGGCGTCCATAAGTGCAAAGGGCAGAGCGCTATTCCGGATGTTCAGAGTGAATCGTGTTAGGTTAACTTTTGGTTGGAAAAGTAAACTGTGACCTTTCGGCGTGTTAGTTTTTGTTTGCGTTGTGTTGGTGTAGCTGTTTTTTTTTATTCAGTGATGTGTTTCACGTTTTTGCAGCTGCCATCGTAATCAAATTAAAAATGACATTGGTGTCTGCCCTACAAACTATTGGAAAGCTGAAGAGCGTTCGTGAAGAAACGACGCGTGTGATGCTTTTTGGAGTTGTTGTTATTTTGTGGAGCTTGTTTTCGGTTTATGTATTGCTTGTATTGTACAGAGCAACATAACGATACTGCTGATTTAGCAACGCATGTTTTTTTCTTTTTCTTTTTTTTAAGGTAACATACTGATGGTTTTACCAAAGAAGAAGTTTTACTATCGCGGTGTAGTGGCACCAACAATGTGCGCATACATTTTCTGTTTTTGTTTATTTATTTATTTTTGTTGAAAATAAAAATACTATGATTCTAAAACAATAAGTGATGAGTATGATGATCAAATATGGGCAGCATATTTGAGGCATGTAGGTAGCTAATGATAGATGCAAGGTGGATAGAATATGTGGATAGAATGTGTGGGTAGCACACAAAGTATGTGGGTAGCACATATAGATAAGCCATCGTGTGGGTGGCACATGAAATACATGTGGGGAGCACATGCAGGTTGTCGTATGGGTAGCACACGCTATGTATGTGGATAGCACATGCAGGATCGTGTGATAGGTGATAAAATAAATACAAAAATAACGAACAATTAAATGAAATAAATAAATTGTGTAACTTCTTTTTGTAACAGAACACACACGCTCGCACTGGTTGGCTTAAATGGAAACGCGTTTTGGGGCGTTACTTGAAACTGGACAAGATAACTGAGGAAGAAGATAAATGTGACCTTTTGCTGGTTCTCGGAGGTATTGACCTGCAAGATCAGTACGATAGAATAGTTCACTATGAAGTAACCGTCACAGAGAGGAATGAAATTGGGATCGAAATCCAACGGGTAGACAAGTATTCGTCAATCATCCTTTCACTTGACAAGTATTTTGCGCCTACAACTAACAAGCGATATGAGCGGCATTTGTTGCGTAGCATTAAGCAAGAAGAGAGCGAATCATTTGGTGACTTCGTTAATCGCTTGCGAGAACATAAACTAGCCTATGGCTAAAAATCTCTATAATAAAAAAAAAAAAATAAAAAAAAGCTTGCGAGAACAGGCTAACAGATGTGAATTTGCTGATGTAAACGATGCTACGATCGATCAGATAATTGAAGGTTGTATCTCTCATGAATTCCGTGAGAAATTACTGGCTGACGAAAAGACTTTCGAGGAAATTTTACAGCTTGGCAAAGCGATGGAAGGCATTCAGGTTCAAAGTAAGACTTACTTAAATTTGAAAAACGTGCAACTGGAACACGTGCAACGCGTGCAGCCAATCAACAAGTCAGGTAAGCACGTGATAAGAACATATGTCCAGCAAATAGAGTGAAATGTCATAGTTGTGGAGAAATGGATCATTTCAAAATATGTTGTCCAAAGAAGCGCAAGTGGAATGAAAAGGACACCCACCAACCTTCGAAAAGACAGAAAGTGTCGTTCAAGAAAGGATTGTATTGCGTAAATGCAGCAGAGAAAAGCGATACTTTGGCATTTGAAGTTGGAGGCGAGGAAGTCCAAATGCTGGTCGATTCTGGTTCACCACCGAACATCGTTACTCAGAGGACTTATGGAGAGTTAAAACGAACAGGTGCCAAAATCATCAACGACCGAGAAGCTATTGAAGAAAGTAAACAAATCAGGGCTATGGATCATCAGACACTAGTTTGTTTAGCAGAGCTTTTGAAACTGAAATAAAGATACCAGGCGAAGAACATGGGGTATGGGCTTATGTCCTTGTCTCTCCTAACGGACAAACAAATCTTCTATCAAAACCTACAGCATTTGCCTTTGGCGTCCTGAGAATTGGTTATAAAGTTCACGCAACTTCAAATTCTGAGCAGACTACATCTACTCCTTTTCCAAAAGTGCCAGGAGTTCAGGTAAAAATACACATTGATCCAACTGTTACGCCAGTTTGTCAACCAATCCATCGTTTACCGATCGCTATGGAAGCGGAAGTTGAACATCAAATACAAGAACTGCTTGCTCAAGAGATCATAGAGAAAGTCGAACATCCAACCAGTTGGGTATCTCCGTTAGTGCCCGTACGAAAGAGCGACGCAAAACTTCACCTTTGCGTTGATCTAAGAGCAGCGAATAAGGCAGTCTTATTAGCAGTCTACCGTACAAGAACATGATCGAATTTTGAAGTTAGTCATGGAGAAACTAAAAAAGTTCAACTTAAGAGTAAATGAAAAAAAAAAAACAGTTCTAAGAGCATCAAATGTCGAATTTCTGGGGTTTAAAATAAGGAGTCAGCCTTACAGAAACCAAGATGAAAGCTTTTTTGGACATGCGCGCTCCTCAAACTACAAGCGAACTCCGTTCACTTTTGGGCACAGTACAGTTTTTCGGAAAGTTCATCGAGAATTTATCTCTGCGCACCCATAATTTGAGACAGCTTCTACATAAGGAGACACCGTTCTGCTGGAGACAATGTCATCAAAACGAACTGGAAGATTTGAAAACGTTAGTATAGGTTGCACTGTTTTTTTTTTTAGAAGTTTGGTTAATGTTTCGATTTACTTTCTTGATAGGTCAGTGTCCGATAAAAGGACGCTCAAATATTATAATCATCTCGATACGATATTCTTGATAACCGACGCTGGTCCTAATGGATTGGGAGCCGTCCTGGCCCAGAAGGAGATGGATGAAATAAGGTCAGTGTTATGTATATCTCGAAGCTTAACCCCATGTGAAGTCAAATATTGTCAAACTGAGAAAGAGTGCCTTGGTATTATTTGGGCAATGGAAAAATTATACATCTATCTATACGGAATTAAATTCATCCTGATCACGGACTGTAAACCACTTTTCTACTTGTTTGAGCGAGTACGGTCAAAACCGTCGTCCAAAATTTCGATTTTGAAACACGATATGAACCAGGAGAGAAGAATATCGCGGATTTTTTTTCGAGACTCTGTTCATCTCAGAATACCGTGAGATATGAGACAGATGTCGTTAGCTAGATAACATCTTATATGCAGCCATGTAGAATTAGTAAGCAGGATTTGAAAAGAATTCTAGTGAAAAGGATGCCAGCTTGAAGGAAATTCGTGAGGCGCTGACATCAGGTGACTGGACTAACGTTCCAGCTCAGTACAAGACCCTAGGCATTAAAGAGCAACTCTCTCTATATGGACATTTGATTCTCCGAGGGGACCGAATTGTCATTCCCACGGCTCTGCAAAAGAGAATCACAGAGATAGCACATTTAGGTCACCAGGGTGCAACAGCTATGAAATTACATTTAAGATCGAGATTGTGGTTCCCTGGTAAGGATTTGTTTTCTTTCAATAAATACATTCATGAACCTTAACCGACACTGTTTTGTTTTATAGGATTGGATGCTTTGGTAGAGAAAGTCTTGAAAACATGTAAAGAGTGTACAATGATGTCAAAACCTGATCCACCATGCCCTATGGCGCGAAGATTCCCAACTCTGCCATGGCAGGATTTAGCAATGGATTTTATTGAAGGTTTGCCTAACAACTACTCGATGTTAGTAGTAGTTTGCTATACAACCCGGTATACTATGGTTGAGCCAATGAAACACCCTACATCTTCAATGGTCATAATGGCACTTTTGAAGATGTTTAGCAAATTCGGTGTACATCAATCGATAACGACTGATAATGGCCCTCAATTCCGTGCCATGGAGCTAAGAAAATTTTGCGATTCCTACAATATCCATCTAAACTTGACAACACCGTACTGGCCAGAACGTAACGGAGCCGTCAAAAGACAAAATCGTTACTTGAAAAAAAGAATTAAAATCAGTGCGGCACAACAAACTGATTGGAAAATTGATCTCTACGAGTATTTGTTGTTCTATCACTCGACACCTCAAGAGACCACGGGCCTGTCACCAGCTAAGATGATGTTTAACAGAGAACTAATCAGCTATCTGCCTACGGTACAGGAACCTAATAGAATATTTTTTAAAGGAGCAGAAGAACGTGACGCTTTAGGCAAAGAACGAAAGAAGCAATATGCAAATGAAACCAGACATACTAAGGAAAATCACCTACTCGTTGGCGACACCGTATTGATGCGAAATCTAAAGTTAGGATCAACTCAACCGAACTTCCACTCAGAAGAATTTGATGTTATCAAGGTACAAGGAAGCGATGTTGCTGTCAGATCTAAGGAAACCGGGAAGGAGTATGCGAGGAATCGGACTCATGTCAAAAAATTCGCATCGAATATGTCACAAAATCGAGCACTTAATGCAGATGTACATATGCACCAATCCGAGATAGCTGACGAATCACAGTCAACTTTTAATATCGAGACAACCGAGGATCAAATACAAGTCAACTCAGAAGAAGAGTCCAGTCAAGGTCGGAAATTGTCATCAGAAGATACGCACCATCCCCGAAGACAAAGGAATGCTCCGGAAAAGTACAAGGACTACAGCATTTGCCTTTGGCGTCCTGAGAATTGGTTATAAAGTTCACGCAACTTCAAATTCTGAGCAGACTACATCTACTCCTTTTCCAAAAGTGCCAGGAGTTCAGGTAAAAATACACATTGATCCAACTGTTACGCCAGTTTGTCAACCAATCCATCGTTTACCGATCGCTATGGAAGCGGAAGTTGAACATCAAATACAAGAACTGCTTGCTCAAGAGATCATAGAGAAAGTCGAACATCCAACCAGTTGGGTATCTCCGTTAGTGCCCGTACGAAAGAGCGACGCAAAACTTCACCTTTGCGTTGATCTAAGAGCAGCGAATAAGGCAGTCTTATTAGCAGTCTACCGTACAAGAACATGATCGAATTTTGAAGTTAGTCATGGAGAAACTAAAAAAGTTCAACTTAAGAGTAAATGAAAAAAAAAAACAGTTCTAAGAGCATCAAATGTCGAATTTCTGGGGTTTAAAATAAGGAGTCAGCCTTACAGAAACCAAGATGAAAGCTTTTTTGGACATGCGCGCTCCTCAAACTACAAGCGAACTCCGTTCACTTTTGGGCACAGTACAGTTTTTCGGAAAGTTCATCGAGAATTTATCTCTGCGCACCCATAATTTGAGACAGCTTCTACATAAGGAGACACCGTTCTGCTGGAGACAATGTCATCAAAACGAACTGGAAGATTTGAAAACGTTAGTATAGGTTGCACTGTTTTTTTTTTAGAAGTTTGGTTAATGTTTCGATTTACTTTCTTGATAGGTCAGTGTCCGATAAAAGGACGCTCAAATATTATAATCATCTCGATACGATATTCTTGATAACCGACGCTGGTCCTAATGGATTGGGAGCCGTCCTGGCCCAGAAGGAGATGGATGAAATAAGGTCAGTGTTATGTATATCTCGAAGCTTAACCCCATGTGAAGTCAAATATTGTCAAACTGAGAAAGAGTGCCTTGGTATTATTTGGGCAATGGAAAAATTATACATCTATCTATACGGAATTAAATTCATCCTGATCACGGACTGTAAACCACTTTTCTACTTGTTTGAGCGAGTACGGTCAAAACCGTCGTCCAAAATTTCGATTTTGAAACACGATATGAACCAGGAGAGAAGAATATCGCGGATTTTTTTTCGAGACTCTGTTCATCTCAGAATACCGTGAGATATGAGACAGATGTCGTTAGCTAGATAACATCTTATATGCAGCCATGTAGAATTAGTAAGCAGGATTTGAAAAGAATTCTAGTGAAAAGGATGCCAGCTTGAAGGAAATTCGTGAGGCGCTGACATCAGGTGACTGGACTAACGTTCCAGCTCAGTACAAGACCCTAGGCATTAAAGAGCAACTCTCTCTATATGGACATTTGATTCTCCGAGGGGACCGAATTGTCATTCCCACGGCTCTGCAAAAGAGAATCACAGAGATAGCACATTTAGGTCACCAGGGTGCAACAGCTATGAAATTACATTTAAGATCGAGATTGTGGTTCCCTGGTAAGGATTTGTTTTCTTTCAATAAATACATTCATGAACCTTAACCGACACTGTTTTGTTTTATAGGATTGGATGCTTTGGTAGAGAAAGTCTTGAAAACATGTAAAGAGTGTACAATGATGTCAAAACCTGATCCACCATGCCCTATGGCGCGAAGATTCCCAACTCTGCCATGGCAGGATTTAGCAATGGATTTTATTGAAGGTTTGCCTAACAACTACTCGATGTTAGTAGTAGTTTGCTATACAACCCGGTATACTATGGTTGAGCCAATGAAACACCCTACATCTTCAATGGTCATAATGGCACTTTTGAAGATGTTTAGCAAATTCGGTGTACATCAATCGATAACGACTGATAATGGCCCTCAATTCCGTGCCATGGAGCTAAGAAAATTTTGCGATTCCTACAATATCCATCTAAACTTGACAACACCGTACTGGCCAGAACGTAACGGAGCCGTCAAAAGACAAAATCGTTACTTGAAAAAAAGAATTAAAATCAGTGCGGCACAACAAACTGATTGGAAAATTGATCTCTACGAGTATTTGTTGTTCTATCACTCGACACCTCAAGAGACCACGGGCCTGTCACCAGCTAAGATGATGTTTAACAGAGAACTAATCAGCTATCTGCCTACGGTACAGGAACCTAATAGAATATTTTTTAAAGGAGCAGAAGAACGTGACGCTTTAGGCAAAGAACGAAAGAAGCAATATGCAAATGAAACCAGACATACTAAGGAAAATCACCTACTCGTTGGCGACACCGTATTGATGCGAAATCTAAAGTTAGGATCAACTCAACCGAACTTCCACTCAGAAGAATTTGATGTTATCAAGGTACAAGGAAGCGATGTTGCTGTCAGATCTAAGGAAACCGGGAAGGAGTATGCGAGGAATCGGACTCATGTCAAAAAATTCGCATCGAATATGTCACAAAATCGAGCACTTAATGCAGATGTACATATGCACCAATCCGAGATAGCTGACGAATCACAGTCAACTTTTAATATCGAGACAACCGAGGATCAAATACAAGTCAACTCAGAAGAAGAGTCCAGTCAAGGTCGGAAATTGTCATCAGAAGATACGCACCATCCCCGAAGACAAAGGAATGCTCCGGAAAAGTACAAGGACTTCCATTTGTATCAGTAATTATTTTCATTGCATTGTACTAAGGCTATAATGAATAACGTGTGAATAAATGGTATCGATCATTAAGACAGTCTACACTTGAATTCCTAATTTGGGGAGGGATGTACTGGAGTTATACCTGTGATACATATAATATCTTGTACACTGAAGTGGTACCTACACGGAGATACATCTTGGATAGACAGCGACGTTATGTGTACTGTGTGTGTATGTGTGTGACGGGGAGATAGCTCCTCTGAAGTGGCAGTTTACAGATGGGACGGGAGGTGAACATCAGTACACAACCCCTGTCCGCTTTATCCCTTTCATCGCGCGGAAATCCCTCGTATGCCGATGGGTGTGGTTGCACTCAGTCGTCAGTGGCGTAGATCAGTGGTGGATGTACGTGATACACATTTGAAGCGGGCGTAACCAACACTCCCCCCGGAATACGCGAAGACTCCTCCTGACGCGTATTTGTCTCAAACGCCTACGTCGAGTACAGCCAAAGACACCGCTGGTCGTTCGTAGATGCTCCCCGATACGGTTTTCACGATAGCCCACCTTACCTGACCATCTAGAGCCGGACACGTGGCAATCACTCGGCCTTTTGGCCAGCAGTTTCGTGGTAGCTTGGAATCCACAATGATTACCAGATCTCCAACTGTGATCGGCTTCACCGGTGTGAACCACTTAGTCCTACGAGTAATTGTACGCAGGTAGTCCCGAACCCACTGCTTCCAGAATGCATCCGCTATCATCTGCGGCTGCTTCCAGCAGTTCCTAAGCAGGACAGGGCTATCGTCCAGAGGAGCCCACGATCTCAAGCCGTTGGCGGATCCCAAGAGAAAATGATTGAGCGTCAACACCGGGAAATCGTCACCATCGCTTGGTACGTTGCTCAGAGGACGGGAGTTAACAATATTCTCGATCTCCACCAACGTGTTCTCCAGTACTTCGGGAGTCGGGATCCTGCTCGTCTGCATTCGTTCGAGGTTCTGCTTGACACTCTGAATCAAACGCTCCCATGCTCCACCCATGTGAGGCGTGACGGGAGGGTTGAAAGACCACTCAGTGTGGCTGGACGTGAACTCCTTCGCTAGCGCATCGTGGTCGAGTTTTTCTGTTGCACTCTGCAACTCCTTGCTTGCAGCTCGAAAATTGGTTCCACGGTCGCTATAGATTGCAGCAGGTATACCCCTTCTAGCTATGATGTTCTGAATGGCCATTACACAGGAATCGGTGGTCAGTGAGTGAGTGATCTACAGATGGATGGCGCGAGTGGTTAAGCAAGTGGCGAGAACCCCCCACCGTTTCTCGGTACGTCTTCCAACCGATAGCATCATCGGACCGAAGTAGTCCACGCCCGTGTGGGTGAAGGGACGAGTGAAGGTGGCCAGGCGAGCTGGAGGAAGGTCAGCCATTGCTGGTGACTGCGGCTTGGCGCGGAGGATTTCACATTGTTGACAGTCTTTCCGGATCTGATGGTACGCTGCTTTCAGGCGAGGAATACGGTAGCGTTGCAGTATCTCGTTCACCACCGCCTCGTGGTTTTGATGATTGAATCTATCGTGTACTGCAGAGATGATGAGGCGAGTAACAGGATGATACCGGGGAAGAATCACCGGCTCGGCTGCATCTCGATCGATTAATATACAGGCCTTCGTGCTACCTTTGACACGCAGCACGTCATTTTCATCCAGAAAGGCACACCACTGGTAGAGCAGGCATGATCTGGGAACCGTTTTCGCTGGATCCTTCCACAGACGGTTCTTCATGAGGATAGCTGCCTCTTCTGCGAAAGGGGTAGATTGAGCCTGGCGAAACAGATGATTTTCTGCATCGATGAAGTCCTGTCTTTTCAGCGGTCCCGACACTCACGGTCGTCCGTAGCAGCAACGTTTCAGGTTGTTGATATAACGCAGTACGTAGGCCGTTACACGTAGCAGGTCGGTTCACTTCGAGAAATTCGGTGGATGAATTGCTGGATCACTAGATTGGGTGTGCAGAAGCAGATGCGGTCGTAAATCCTCCTCGGTAGTTCTTCCAGGAAACGGATTCACAGGCCAATCTTCTTCTTTGAGGAGAAGGAACTCTGGTCCACGGAACCAGCGGCTGTCATTTGACAAGTTGGGGGCTCGTTTCCATTTCGTTCCTTCGTCAGTAACGTTGTGTTTCGTCGGCACCCATCGCCTCTCGATGATATCCGTCGTCTCGAAGATTTCGCTGACACGGAACGCCACGAACTGGCTGTACCGCCTGTGATCTGAACGCAGCCAACAGAGTACATCTTTGGAGTCTCTGCAGAACGTTCGCTGGCTGACGTTGATCGAGAGTAATTTCGATATGGTATCCGCAAAACGCACACCGATGATTTCCGCTTGCAGAACTTGAGCGGTGCAACTCTTGTTTTAGCACCAACTAGTGCGCATTCGACGGTATCGCCGTTCTCGAATCGTAGGTACATCGTCGCAGCAAACCCGTTCTCGCTTGCATCAACAAATGTATGCATTTGTACTACGGTACTTGATCCACCAGGTGTTTGCACTCGATAGCAGCGTGGTATTTCAACGTTTGCTATCTGCGGAAAGATCGCTAACTATGCCAACCACTTGCCGTACTGCGAATCCTCGATCGGGTCATCCCAACCAACCGGCGTTCGCCAGATCTCCTGGAGCAACGTCTTCAAGAACATTAACACGTGCGCGATGAGTCCCAATGGATCGAATACCATCATTAGAGTGCGTAGAACTTCCCTTTTGGTTGGCTGATGGTTTCCTGATATGAGCTCCTCATCGTATCGCGCGGAGACCTTGTAGGTGAAGCAGTCCTTTGAGGTATCCCACCACATGCCAATAAGAGATGAACTAGCCTAAGGCTAAAAATCTCTTAAGTAAAGTAAAAAAAAAAAAAAAAAACCACATGCCAAGAACTTTCTCGGTGATGCTTTCTTCGCCGATGCCGAGACTTTCCTCCTTCGTCGTTTCCTCACTCACCGCCGCCAAGACGCTACGTGACTTCGATATCCAGTTCCGCATCTCGAAACCGGCCGATGCGTGAATCCTTTTCACGTCCTGTACAAGCTGAATTGCTTCCTCTGCGGACTCCATGCTCACAAGCATATGATCCACATAGTGCCGTTTGACAATTGCAATGACAGCTTCCGGATGATCCCGATCGAACTGCATAGCGTTACTATTTTTCACATATTGTGCAGTACTTGGTGAGCAACAAGCACCGAAAGTCATCACCTGCACTACGTAGACACTCGGCTCCGTCGCTTGGTCGTCGTCCTTCCAGGAGATACGTTGGCAATGCTGGTCATTTTCTCGCATCTTCACCTGGTGAAACACTCACGAATGTCACCAGAAACTGCCACCCGAAACTCTCGGAATTGCACCAGCACGGAAAGAAGAGACGTCAGCTGGTCAGGGCCCTTGAGCAGGACGGAATTGAGCGATACTCCATGGACGGTGGCTGCTGCATCCCACACAAGTCTCATTTTGCTCGGATTATTCGGGTTAACGACCGGGAAAATCGGGAGGTACCACACTTGGGATCGTGGTGTTTGCAGCTCTTCCACTGTCAACTTCCTTACGTAGCCTTTCCTTACGTGGTCGTCGATCTTCGCCTTCAGCGCCTCGGCTAGCACGGGATCTTTCGTCATACGATTATCCAAGCATCTCCACCGCTTCAGCGCCATTGGTTCACTGTCCGGAAGTCGGACATTATCGCGCTTCCAAAGGAGGCCAGATTCGTAACGATCAGCTGTACGACGAGTGAGAGTTTCTAGAAGCATTTGTGCCCGTTGATCCTGATGCGAGACTAGCAACTTGTCCGGTTTTACAACTCCAAGGCTGTCGGACGAGAAATGAGATTTCACAATTTTATGTAGGTCCTCGTCCGGATCTCGGTTGCACTCGCAGGTTTGCACGCTGTGGTAGTTCACATACCGCGTACCTTCCTCCTTGCCGGCACAATTTCCAAAGACCATCCACCCTAGGCGCGTCTTCACTGCTATGGGCTCGTGGTCCTTACCTTCCCGACTCTTGATGGCATGGCCAAGTCTAGCGTGTTTCAGACCGATGAGAATACGAGGACTGACGTCGTGGTACGACTCGAGTGGCAACCCTGCTAAATACGGGTACTTCCTCTGGATCTCCGCAAGCAGCAACGTTTGCGGACGAATTTGCAGGGAGGACATCATGTAGACACCTGACAGCTCGTACTTCTTCGAACTGTACACGCCGGAAATTTGCAGGTTGATCTGCTGCGACTGGTTCTCCATCTTCTGCGTTCCACCGGTCCACTTCAAGCACAGTGATTTCGTCGGTCCCTGCACACCCAACTCATCGGACAGGCTCTGTTCTATTAGTGTGAGCTCAGACCCATCATCTACAAACGCGTAGGTGCGTATCGTCTTCGTTGGCCCATAAAGCATAACCGGAACGATTCTAAACAGGATCTCCGATTGACCCTGGTGAACGTTGTAGCTATGATCCGTCCTTCTCGTCTCTGGTTGGGTGCTGTTGGGTGTTGCTGCCATCGGCGTTGGCGTTCTCGGAGCTTCATGTTTCTGCGTGTTATGAAGCAGAGGGTGATGAAGAAACTCGCATCCGTTCTTTCCACAAGGTTTGGACTGCTTACATGATCCGTTATGCTTTGGCAGGCATTTCCGGCATAACTTACACTCCTTCACGGTTGCCCACTTGGAATCGTAGCTGAACTCCTCGAACCTCTTGCACTTCGCTACGGATGGACACGTTCCTTTGCACACTGCACGATGCTCCATGGATGCAGCACCGGAAGGTTTCGTCTTGGTCGATGGTTCGGTAGATCTTGCTCTCGTGGATTCCGACTCGGAATGGAAATTCAGAAAGCCATCCTTTTTGTTTTCTCGACCTCGCTTCTCGATGCTACTGTTGCTGATCATAACTGCACTGGCATCCTCCGCCGTAGTGTACAGCCACGCACTGAAATCGATTAAGGTTGTATTCGGCTTTCCACGAGAGTATTTGGCCCAGTCCATCTTGAGAGTTGACGGAAGCCTCTCCACCAGCTCGTACCTTAGCGATGAGTTATACACGAAATCGCTAACTTCACAGTTCACACACCTGGATCGTGGCGACAAGATTCTCCACCATAAGCGCGAAGTTTACGACTGTCTCCAGCTTCTCCATGTTTGGTAGTGGTAGTGCACGAACCTTTCGGATTATTGCGTGAACAATGGCCTCCGGCCTTCCGTAGAGCATTTTCAGCGTCGACATCACTCCTACTACATTTGATGGATGGAGCAGTCGACACCTCACTGCCTCCTGTGCCTTTCCCTTCAAGCACTTTCGCAATCGAAGCATGTTCTCTTTGTTTGAGAACCCACACATTTGGGTCGAGGAGTTGAATATAGAAAAAAAAAGTGGCCAGTCTTCTGAACTTCCGTTGAACTCTGGCAAATGCTTGGAAACTGCTTGGCGTGCCGCGAGTTGACTTCGATGCAGGATACACACCGTCTCGTCGTTGAAGGTCACCACAGGTGGCGCTGCAGGAGGTGGTCGACGAACTGGAGTTGAACGCTGTCCAGGAAAAAACTCGTTGCCGTCTGCCAATGTGCCTGGATTCATCGAAGGGATGTTTGATGACCGAAATACGGTGGAATTGGGATGACGTATAAATGTACGCTGCAATGGCTGACCTGGTTGGTTCGGACGAATCGATGGTTGGTAATTGTGCTGAGCGAGATTCGGAATTTAATTTTCCTGTGGCCTCCTCGAGATGTTCGATGCATGACCGTTAATCTCCTCTTCTACTAAACCGGAATCGTTCTCCACACCATGGCGTTCGGTTTCATCTACCCATTCCTGGATCTTCGACATCCTTTCCAAGTCGCTGGCGATCGTTGACGTTTCGCTACCGTAATCCTTCAGGATCTCGAACCTTCTCTCCAGAAACTTCTTCTCCAGCTCGAACTGTCCAATGAGCTTTTGCAACTCCAACTCCCTTATCCTTCTTGCTTCACTCCTAGCTGAACTTGCCTTACTCTTCGTTTGAATTGCACCAGTATCATTTTTTGCCTCGACTTGCCATTGCTGCTGCTGATTCGACGTGTTGGAAACCATCTGGTTTGTGGTGGTACTGGTGGGGGGATTAATCGCTGTTGGTGTTCAATCCTTTGCGGTATTGCATAGGGGACAGATCCAACTAACGTTCGCGATGTCATCCGTAACTTCCACACATTCGTAGTGGAACCACTGCTTGCAACGATCACCATCACACTGCATCATATGATCACTATCACGCTCACTACACAAGTGACAATGGAAACCTTGTTTCCTTCGAACAACGCGCATCGGATTTCGTCTCGCGTTGGACACGGTCGGAATTGACATTGGCATTTTACCGGCGGCATCGAACTTCTGCGTTTTTTTATTCGCTCCGGTAGTACGAGATGGATGTACCGATTGAGCACTAACTAGGCTAGATGTTACCTGCGTTCTACTGGGAAGAGATACTACACCATCGAGGACGGTCGTGGCTACCACTGCTACGTCACTAGCGATACCTGCTGCTACATCGTCCACCGTCGGTACTACGGTGATTATCCGTTCAGATTCGGTGGATTTCTTCGACATCTCGGGATCGATATTATAAAAGAATTTTATAAAATGTTGGTCAGAGCGGGGATAAATCAAATTCCATTAACTTCGATTTGTATTTCAGCAAACGAGAGTTATAAAATTCCTGTGAATATTCAGTTATGTTAATCTAAGTTAGGAAAAGTGTAAGCATAAATCCTTGGCTTTATGTACAAAGCCTTACCTACAAACGGTAACAGCAGAATTGCTTGTAGTTATAAGTATTTGTTTAGCCGTAGGAACCTATTTAAATGTTTATGTTTAGGATTATATTTAAGATTTTAATTATGTTAAGCTCACCTAGGTATAGTTTAATAAGTAAATTTATAAGAATTTTTTAAATGACGAAGAAACTTTCCTGTTCGGCGTCTGCCAACTATCGATTTTACTTCTCTATTGTTTTCGTTGTTTACAACCCCTGTCCGCTTTATCCCTTTCATCGCGCGGAAATCCCTCGTATGCCGATGGGTGTGGTTGCACTCACTCGTCAGTGGCGTAGATCAGCGGTGGGTGTACGTGATACACATTTGAAGCGGGCGTAACCAACACAGTTGTTTATTACTTTCCAAAATGTCATTTTACATATTTGGTTCCCTAGTTTTGTACACGACTGACATTTTTTTTTATTAATAATTACGTTATTTGTACAGGCTCAATCGAACCACGACTAACACTTCTTGAAAAGGGCTTATGCAAAAATGATACGCATCAATAGAAAAAAAAATATATCTCGCGAACGATTTGTTTAATCAAGATGGTGTATCTGGCGAAGTTGCGGACAAGTATTGTGCCTTTCAAGAAAAAAAAAATACACTGTAAAATATTATTTTGTTATTTACAAAAAAAATCCAAATTATAAAAAAAACTAAATTCCTCAAATTGCTTATTTTTTTTTGTATATTCATATTGTAGTTTAGATAAAGCGCTACTTATTGATAATGTGCGTTTGCTGAGCAATGCATAAACAAAAAGTTATGAATTACTGAAAAAAGTACTAGTTTCCAAAATACTACTTACAGTTATTGGATATCTTTGAAATGGTGTTATTATTATAACACATTAAATTTATACCAAAAAATCTGCTGCTGCTTAAATTGCCCAAAGTTGTTATTTTCGAGATACTCGTAGGTTAAAATTTTCTTATCGCACAATTTGAGCAATTTTCACCCTTTTGAGATGTTGTTCGTGAGTGTTTAATCTTGAAAATATTTTTAACGAAAAGCCCAATCTATTTCCTTTCTGTGATAATCAAGCAACTGAATGGCTGGTACCTAATTGCATACTTAGGTACCATCTAATTCTTCATTGATACCTAGCCACTTGGTAAGAATATTTATTTCGGTAGCAAAAACTGATATTTAAAGAGCTACTCAAGCATATCTTCATCAGTCACTAACAGCAAGCAGTCTAAGTCGTTATCTGTGGAAAATAGAAATAGTTTGAAGGACGGTGATTCAGTGCTGTTATACAAAGTTTCGTTTCTGTTAAGTTTCTGCTTGTTATTCAATATGAATTTTATACGAACATTTTTTATTCAGCGTTCACCAGTACAAAGATATGTATAACCGATTTGTAATGACCCAATGTATTCAACCGGTAAAAAATGATGATGTAAGGTGATTAAAAATGGAGCTGCAAATTCTTTCAGAAAATAACAAACAGAACTTGAAGACGATTGGATATTCCGGATATACAATGAATTCCAATTTACGCATCTGCAGATCTTGCCGTCAAGAAGTTGAAATACGGGCTAGAAGAGGTGAAAAATAAATCATCGTTAAAAACTCGGAAACTGTTGTTGGAAGGGTTTTGCCTGAAGTACCCAGCCTGTCAACGATACCATCACAATATCAGTGGCCACAACTGCAACAACTGATGATGCAATTTCTGTCTGAGTATAACATAAAAACTGAGAATTAAATTAAATCATGTCCAAGAAACTTCTTCAATTACGTCAAAACTAAAATGAAATCGTGCAGCTTTCCATCAAAAATGACATTGTTTTCATCCAGGTAATAATTCTGATGATATATGTAATCTTTTCGCCACTTTTTTTTCAAGAAACATACACGAAATTTTAAGATGATCGTGATTATGAATATTTTTCTTATTTTCCTGACTTTTCAACTACTGTTGGCGTTAATAACATTTCGGTTCATGATATTTAGAATGGCTTACGAGATTTGGACGCCACTAAAGGTTCAGGACCAGATGGAATCCCACCTATTTTTATGAAAAACTTAGCAACTGAACTCACAACCCCTTTATTCTGGCTGTTTAATATGTCGCTTGAATCCGGTATATTCCCGAAGAAATGGAAAAAATCTTATTTAATACCCATATATAAAAATGAATTTCTGTCTGTCTGTCTGTCTGACCCTTATAGACTCGGAAACTACTGAACCGATTGGCGTGAAAATTTGTATACAGGAGTTTTTGGGGCCGTGGAAGGTTCTTATGATGGTTCGAGACCCCTCCCCCTTCTGTAAGGAGGGGCTCCCATACAAATGAAACAGAAATTTCTGCATAACTCGAGAACTAATCAAGCAAATGGAACCAAATTAGGCATGTGGGGGTATAAGGAGATAGGGGTAGCCCCTTAGATAATAGAGGGGGGGGGGGGCTACGTACAATATAGCATGTTTTTTTTTTAAATCGGTGCATAAACTCAAGCTAATATTGAATCCCGAGCAAGACCGGGCACACTCAGCTAGTACCCATATATAAATCAGGTAAAAAATCTGATATTCGAAATTATCGTGGGATTGCTATCATTTCGTGCATTCCAAAACTCTTCGAATCAATTATAAATAAAAACATTTTTGGCCAAATAAAACAAAGAATAACTAGTGCACAACACGGCTTTTTTAAAGGCCGTTCAACCATCACAAATCTTTTGGAATTTGTGGACTTCGTATTAAATGCAATGGACAGAGGTAACCAAGTAGATGCTCTATATACAGACTTCAGCAAAGCGTTTCACAGAATTGATATCCCAATGCTGATTTTTAAATTAGAAAAAAATGGGAATTGAGAGGGAGCTCCTCACCTGGATTAAATCGTATTTAGTTGATCGAGTAGAACGAATAGAGTCAATCCAAAAGCAATTTTTATTATATGCACTACGTAAGTTAGGTTGGACGGCTTTCCCTCTCCCGTCATATGAAGCACGTTGCTTGCTGATCAGCATTCAAACATTGAAAGAAAGTCGGGATTACGCAAAGATTTCTTTATTAAACAATATCATTTCGCAACGCATTGACTCAGCTGATCTATTGTCAAGGTTAAATTTGTATGCACCTTCCCGACAATAACGCAATCGACAGTTGTTCGCAGTAGATCGCCATCGGACCAATTACGCTAAATTTGGACCGTTAAATCAGATGATGACTGTTTATAATCATCATTGTGAAATGATTGACCTAAATATGCCCTCAACAGAATTAAAAATATATTTCAGAACCCTGCAAAGTCATAGAATATAAGTCCTAATGTTAATATGTAGTCTACAATTTGATTGATTGACGAATAAATAAATAAATAAATTTTCGCGATCTGTTAACATCGAAATATTCAACCGAGGAATTGCTGGGATTCAAGTATTACCGATAAATGCATAGAAGTCAAACAACGTTTACTATCCTAAACATAAAATTGAGGAAATCAACCAAAGAGTGAGGAAGCATCTTTTCCAACTAGGACCGCAGGAGGACCAAACAAGTGCAACACAGGATTTTGAAGAAATAATTCTTCAATTGCAAGAAAAATTTGGCAGACAAGATACTACAAGGAGTGAAAAACTACAGATTTTAACTGTGTTGCCCAAGTCATGGACAATACAAAAAATAATGGATGAATTGAACACCACAAGGTACTTCGCAACAGCAGCTAAAGAATTATTTGAAACTGATGGAGCACATTCAGCAGTTCATAGAAGATCGGGCCATGGCTTAAATGATGCAACGAAGGAACTTTTTGTTCAATTTTTTGAGGACGATGAAACAAGTCGGGTGATGTCTGGCCAGAGAGACTACGTGTCAGTTAAAAACGATGGAAAACGGAAAGCAATACAGAAAAGGTTATTGATGACGACACTTAAAGAAGCATACAAAAGATTTAAGGAAATTAATAGTGAGGTAAAAATAGGAATTTCTTCATTCGCGAAACTTCGTCCTAAATACTGCAAACTTTTAACCAGTTCAGGATCGCACAATGTTTGCGTTTGTACAAATCATGAAATTTTTTATCTTATAACAAATAGTTTAAAAAAGTACAATATTTTGTATGACTTAAAGTCCTTGACTGATAGTTTAATTTGTGAAAGAAAAACAGCATATTGTTATCTTAGATGTTGTGAGGATTGTCCAGACATTTCGTCAATTGAGGATTTTTTAACACAGCAATTAGAAGAAAAAATGATTGATCAACTGTCATTCGAACAGTGGGTAACTACTGATAGATGTGATATACAAACTATTGTTAAAGAGCCTGAAGATTTTGTTTCATATTTTTGTGAAAAATTGCTCAAATTGATACCGCACGTTTTCATTTAAACAGAACAATACAACAAGCTACTATCCATTCGTTATATACTATGAAGAAAACTCACAAGTGCTTCTTTTTAGTTTCATAATTATCTCAGAAGAGTTGACACATGATGCAGTAGCTGTTAACCTGTTTATTTCCAAAATGATTACTTTTTTACGTACAGATCAGAGAAAAATAGTTAAGAAGATTTATTTTATGTCTGACGCAGCTGCTTTTTTTTTCCTTTGGTTTGTTTTCCGTCGATCTTGTTTTCCGTGCTGAGCACCAATGCTACCGACGCCAGGGAGACAGCTCCCACACCTGGACCCTACACATATCGACCCATCAACTCATGAACCGGGGACCAACGGCTTTACTTTCCTTCCGAAGGAAGGCGTGATCAGAGATGTTATGCCTCAGAACATCCCGGCGGCGCCGACTGGGACGGAGCTGCTTCACAGTACAAAAACCGTAAGAATTTTTCTAGTCTCTGCAAGTTGAAGTCTATGTATGAAATTGAAGTTGAATGGCATTTCTTTGGGACATCCCATGGCAAAGGACCGTGTGATGGTATTGGAGGTACGATAAATTGCATGGCTATACGAGCCAGTTTAGCCAGAGAACGTGAACATTCAATTAAAAATGCCAAAGAATTATATAACTGGGCAAATAATCGAAAGGAGGAAGAGTTGACGAGTTTATCATTTGGTTTTGTAACATCAGAAGAATATAAAACTATGGCGGCAGAGCTTAATGAACAATATTGTGAAGCAAGAACAATCCAAGGAACGCAAAAATTTCACTCATTTATTCCTATATCTGAAAATAAAATTAAAGCAAAATTGTTCTCAATTTTTAATTTGTTTAAACAGACGTATAAATACATTTTTATTTATGAAATGAATGCCATAATTTGCGAATGGTATTACAAATCTCGGATACTCGATTTGACGCAACTGGGAACTCACCCATGCACACTAACACCTTAAGTTGGGGAAGGTTTCCCCTATCTGATACTGGTGTTAGTATGCGTGGATGAGCTCCCAGTTACTTTTAATCGACGATCGAACGCATTGTTTACAAAAGCAGATAAGTCTTTTAAAAAAGTAACCCAGGTGGGTTTGTTGTGACATATTGAAAAATAAGGTTTATTGTCAAAACTAGTTATGCTACGAACCGCAATATGAGCAAAAAACTAAAAAAAATTCTGAGGTGGGTGGTCTTGGAAAATTCTGTCCGCTTTGCCCGTTCCTATTGTGTAGCTACGGCACTAACAATGACCCGAAAAGGCTGTCAAACTCTTCTTATGGTTGTTTTCTATTCCACCGTGGTCTTCGAAACTAGCTAGCCGTATAAGGAGCCAAATAGGAAAATAC
Source organism: Ochlerotatus camptorhynchus (assembly GCF_037179485.1). Taxonomy (NCBI): domain Eukaryota; kingdom Metazoa; phylum Arthropoda; class Insecta; order Diptera; family Culicidae; genus Ochlerotatus; species Ochlerotatus camptorhynchus. The sequence continues at coordinate 29,892 of NW_027041477.1, forward strand.
ACTTTATACCCCGTTCACATTACAGCGTATATCACGTAATATACGCTGTCTTGCAATGAGCACTCATACATCTAGTTTTCACTGGAAATCATATGTATGAGTGCTCATTGCAAGACAGCCTATATTACGTAATATAGGCTGTAATGTGAACGGGGTATTACCCATGCGGTATCTTACTCATAATTAATTATATCTTAACTCATGCGTCTGATTGAAAAACTGTGAACTGCTAAGTTGAAGGAAATTGATTGGGCTTTTCGTTAAAAATATTTTCAAGGTTAAACACTCACAAACAACATCTCAAAAGGGTGAAAATTGCTCAAATTATGCGATAAGTGAATTTTAACCTACAGTTTTGAGTATTTTGGAAAATAGTACTTTTTCAATAATTCATAGCTTTTTTGTTTATGAGTTGCCCAGCAAACGCACATTATCAATAAGTAGCACTTTATCTAAACTACAATATAAATATAAAAAAAAAATAAAAAAATGTGCAATTTGAGTTTTTTTTTTATATATAATTTTTGTCAGCAATTTCGCCCAAGACAGCATCGCGATCAAACAAATCGTTCGCGAGATATATGTTTTTCTATTGATGCATAAGCCCTTTTCAAGTGTTAGTCGTGTACAAAACTAGGGAACCAAATATGTAAAATGGCATATTGGACAATAACAAACAACTGTGCAAAGTTTCAACATAATCGTAGAAGGTCGATCAAAAAATTAAAAAAAATCGTCATTTGAAATGGAACTGCTGTGTGAGAAAAACGTTGCTTGTTGATGACATATCAAGCAGTGTTTTGTGTATAGTTTTGAATTATCACACGATTAAACTCAAAATTGTTTATCCAAGTATAGCGTTAATAAAATCTAAATTATTGGAGAGACGAGTTATTCTTGAACCCTCCTGCTTAAAGCTATAATGTCAACGTCTTCTCAATATTCTTTTATTTTTAACACTGAACGTCATAAACCTTGACAATCGAAGAAACTGTTGGCCTGTTTTCCTCTCACATTCAACAAGTTGATATATAGGTGAGTATTCAGCATTTACGACTGTCACATAGTCGGCAAGGGTGCGAGACTCATTGAAACGATGTTTGATGCTTTTTTTAATCTTCATTTAACTATAATAGCTCACTTTGCTATTGATTTGATCTTCAGCAGCTCAAAGAAATTTGTCGTTGGTTTAATATTATAAAAACTCTTATTCCTATAGCTTTTCAATTATTATTTTTTGATATTTGAACTCTTATTTCGATCAAACCAATAAAAATTGAGATGTTCTGATATTCTTCTAATAATAGTAAAACTTGCTATTGGTTTGATATTCTCTTTTACTCGGTATAAGAAGTGATCGATCTTTGCATGTCAACCTACATGATGGGAAACCACTCACGTTAACGCATTCTGGGGAAAGCGTTCGCAAATGTTACAATTATAAACGCATCATTTTCATGCCATCAGTGTCGCCACTAGTTCGTACAGAAATTGCAAAGCATATTTGTGAACACGCATGCTAAAAATTCTTGGATTCAGATCATGAAAAGGAGCTTTTAGAATGGGGAAAACTGAAAAAAAAAAATACTTGCGTTGACTTCGGAATGATTGATTGGTTACCTGGAAATATAAAAGAACAGAAGCATAATTAGGATGAATATAAAAAAAAAGTATTGCAATTTCATTGAAAATCCATTGAAGTTTCTCTGCACATGGAATGCATTTTAAATTAGAAATTGAGACGCGATTCTCAAAAATGAAAAATTATATATCCCAAATCTACTAGTGTATGCATAATGTTCGCATGCTGTATGGAATTTCTTATTAACATGGAACAGCAGAGAACTGATTGCACAATATTGTTAATGTATGCACAATGTCAGCTTAATCTGCCATTTAATTTCTGATGCCACTAACTAAACATCAGATGGTGTATACACGAGCTATACTCAATGCTGATATTCTGGCACATCAGCAGTTGGGATGAGCTCTTTGGTGTTATTGCTGTTGCATGCTGCACAATTCCAAATAATCCAGTTTATCAAAACTGCAAACATGATTGTGAACTAACAATGGTATAAATATTTGCTGCATTGCTCGTTCTGAACGAGTGGTGCTGCGGATTTTGGTATCTAATTTGAAAATTATTACGAAATATTTTAGCAAATCATAATAATACGCCGATCTGTATTTGCATATAAATAGTCCGAGGGGGATTTCGAAAACCTGACGCATTGCATAATGCAAAATGTGTCTCGATTCACAGATATGTAAATGAATATTGCAGGTAGTACTGACGTACCATTTCATTGATTGAGTTGTCGATTGCAAACTATACGTGTAAATAGGGCAACCGCAATGTATGGTAGAGGTGAAACAACTGAAGTACAACGAGCAATCGATTTGTGCACAGGAGGGTAAGCTATCACATATTAATGGTAATGTAGAATATTAACATACAGGTAAAATATCGTTGAAATTGATGTTTACTATAACGATTTATTCTTGATATACATTTTAAGGTAAGTGGATAATCAGATAGCAAGACACGGTATTAACAAGCTGGAGGTGCAGGGTTAGCTACCTAGATCAATCGAGGAAATCTATCGGGTTAGAAGTTTTCTGAACGTCTCTGGGCATGGTATCATTGAAGAGAGTATACAATTCCATAGTAAGCCACCATTTACCACTGTGAAAGCGCATCAAGAACACTAATTAACAAAAGTAATAACAAATTTTACATACTAATTTCAACAAGCCACACAGAAGATATCCAGGAGCAGGATAGTAGACTATGTAGACTACTGTTTTGGTGCTTTACAACGTTAGGAATTATACACCGAAATTTACATCACATCACCGCTACAGGAATATTTTTTTGTGTTTGCTTAAATTTTTACATTTGACAGCTCCCATGACAAGTAGAATATTGTGGAATGCTTTTTTTTTTCATTATTATTGAGATTTTTAGACAGTTGAATAGTTCATCTCATAATTGTGGAATGCATTGCATATCGTTAATTAAGAGTGGTTGTGACTAAAACCCGACTATTCAATAGTTAAGCCAACGAAATCAGGTGTCCGTATTACCTCATACTGTCCGTCTCACCCCGAATATGCAAATGTCTTACTCTGAAATTCCTCCTTAATTCCTTTTAATTCACTTTTTTTCATTTACGATTTAAATTATGACGGTCAATTATTAATTATGCATAATCAATTGATTTGATAGACATTTCCTTATAAATAATCGGCGACTATTCAGTGCTAATCGCTTCAAATGCATAAAAAAATAAAGTCAGAAGGAATATATAGCTTATTATGGACTGATAATTTGAAATACCTTTAATTTGCATTTGCAAGTGTTTGTTGCATTTTATGTTGCTCTTAGTATGCAACACTACATCTTAGAATTTCCTTTAAAACAGTCTTATTATTATTGTATACACGTGATCATCACGTAGATACTCGCAATTTACTTATGTAAATATCAAAATTGATTATCATTTGTTCGATTACCAGTAGTATGTCTTGATTCACCCACCCCCTATTGCCTTTTTCCTTTACATAGAATGTGTTTCAACGAACTGCGGGTGGCAGTGGTGGTTGGGCAACAATTTACATGTATAACAGGTTTCACACGTACGACTGTGAGATTGTTTGAACACATTAAATAGGTGTCATTTTCTTACTGTTCTTTTTATGCATTTTACAGCAACAGAATTATTCACTCCTTTAGTGAGAACGATGATGGAGCCGCTTCAACGACGCACAGAGGAGTAACTAGAGTAAAAATCTGGCGAAAATTAAAAACATAAATTGTTTAAACTCAAATCAGTTTACCATGTACATCATGGCGGATAACTTGACAGTTAAATAATTTTCCAGTTAGGAATAACGAGGAGGATACCCAACAAACAATTGAGAGCTCTTATAAAACACCTGAGTTGATCAAACGTTGAATAATAGCTTCCAGAGTTGAACAAGAATGTAGTTGTATTGCCATTTGATTAAAAGTTTTAAAAGCTGTTGGAGCACTCTTAAATGATTGTTTACGTTTGGTTTAACTATATGCTTTATAAGACCTACGATAACTTTTATAGCACCTTAGTTAAACTGATTCACAAGAGCTATACAGAACGTGGAATAAACGCATAAAAACAAACCATTGGGAGCTCTTATAAAACACCTGAGTTGATCAAACGTTGAATAATAGCTTACAGAGTTGTACAAGAATGTAGTTGTATTGCCTTTTTGGTTAAACGCTTCAAAAGCTGCTTGGAGCACTCTTAAATGATTGTTTACGTTCGGTTAAACTATTTGACAGGAGCCATATAGAACGTGGAATAAACGCATCAAAACAAACCATTGGGAGCTCTTATAAAACACCTGAGTTGATCAAACGTTGAATAATAGCTTCCAGAGTTGAACAAGAATGTAGTTGTATTGCCTTTTTGGTTAAACGCTTCAAAAGCTGCTTGTAGCACTCTTAAATGATTGTTTACGTCCGGTTTAACTGTTTGACAGGAGCGATATAGAACGTGGAATAAACGCATCAAAACAAACCATTGGGAGCTCTTATAAAACACCTGAGTTGATCAAACGTTGAATAATAGCTTCCAGAGTTGAACAAGAATGTAGTTGTATTGCCTTTTTGGTTAAACGCTTCAAAAGCTGCTTGGAGCACTCTTAAATGATTGTTTACGTTCGGTTAAACTATTTGACAGGAGCCATATAGAACGTGGAATAAACGCATCAAAACAAACCATTGGGAGCTCTTATAAAACACCTGAGTTGATCAAACGTTGAATAATAGCTTCCAGAGTTGAACAAGAATGTAGTTGTATTGCCTTTTTGGTTAAACGCTTCAAAAGCTGCTTGTAGCACTCTTAAATGATTGTTTACGTCCGGTTTAACTGTTTGACAGGAGCGATATAGAACGTGGAATAAACGCATCAAAACAAACCATTGGGAGCTCTTATAAAACACCTGAGTTGATAAAACGTTGAATAATAGCTTCCAGAGTTGAACAAGAATGTAGTTGTATTGCCTTTTTGGTTAAACGCTTCAAAAGCTGCTTGGAGCACTCTTAAATGATTGTTTACGTTCGGTTAAACTGTTTGACAGGAGCCATATAGAACGTGGAATAAACGCATCAAAACAAACCATTGGAAGCTCTTATAAAACACCTGAGTTGATCAAACGTTGAATAACAGCTTCCAGAGTTGAACAAGAATGTAGTTGTATTGCCTTTTTGGTTAAACGCTTCAAAAGCTGCTTGTAGCACTCTTAAATGATTGTTTACGTCCGGTTTAACTGTTTGACAGGAGCGATATAGAACGTGGAATAAACACATCAAAACAAACCATTGGGAGCTCTTATAAAACACCTGAGTAGATCAAACGTTGAATAATAGCTTCCAGAGTTGAACAAGAATGTAGTTGTACTGCCTTTTTGGTTAAACGCTTCAAAAGCTGCTTGGAGCACTCTTAAATGATTGTTTACGTTCGGTTAAACTATTTGACAGGAGCCATATAGAACGTGGAATAAACGCATCAAAACAAACCATTGGGAGCTCTTATAAAATACCTGAGTTGATCAAACGTTGAATAATAGCTTCCAGAGTTGAACAAGAATGTAGTTGTATTGCCTTTTTGGTTAAACGCTTCAAAAGCTGCTTGGAGCACTCTTAAATGATTGTTTACGTTCGGTTAAACTGTTTGACAGGAGCCATATAGAACGTGGAATAAACGCATCAAAACAAACCATTGGGAGCTCTTATAAAACACCTGAGTTGATCAAACGTTGAATAACAGCTTCCAGAGTTGAACAAGAATGTAGTTGTATTGCCATTTGGTTAAAAGCTTCAAAAGCTGCTTGGAGCACTCTTAAATGATTGTTTTCGTCCAGTTTAACTGTTTGACAGGAGCGATATAGAACGTGGAATAAACGCATCAAAACAAACCATTGGGAGCTCTTATAAAACACCTGAGTTGATCAAACGTTGAATAATAGCTTCCAGAGTTGAACAAGAATGTAGTTGTATTGCCTTTTTGGTTAAACGCTTCAAAAGCTGCTTGGAGCACTCTTAAATGATTGTTTACGTTCGGTTAAACTGTTTGACAGGAGCCATATAGAACGTGGAATAAACGCATCAAAACAAACCATTGGGAGCTCTTATAAAACACCTGAGTTGATCAAACGTTGAATAACAGCTTCTAGAGTTGAACAAGAATGTAGTTGTATTGCCATTTGGTTAAAAGCTTCAAAAGCTGCTTGGAGCACTCTTAAATGATTGTTTACGTTCGACCAACCACCAACCACAATTTTGTTGCTAAAAATAGCACAAGTGATAGGCACGTTTATATGACCATAAGGCAATGATTATTCGACTGCAAGAGAAGTCACTCAAGATGAGCTTCATATACTTCTCTCATATGATCAAAATATGTATTCAAGAATAGAGCAGATGGAAACAGAAGCGGCTGGCAATCCGGGGATCATGAGTTCAAATCTTGCTTCGAGAAAACCTCGGTGGAGTAGAGGTAAATTATATATAGGTGTTATTAATAAATGCAAACATTAATTTAAGACATATATCATATAATTAACGATAACATTTCTAGATAAATTCTCTCAATTAATGATTAGAGAGATTAATTGAAAGAATATCAATCAAAGATTAAACAGATGCTTGTTACTACTTCCTCCATGATCACAGAATGTGAATTATGGCATAATTACATATTTTTTCAATGTGCACAAATAAATTAAATTAATAAAAAACTGTACAAGCAATTATTTTGGCGTACCACGCCAATTGTTAATCTAATTTTAATCTGTGAATATTGTAAGTACTTACACAACGGTTATTAAGGAGTCATTGAAAAGTGCTATAACCGCTTTTCACCGCTTGCTGTATAGTGATTATTTAGGAGTCATAAAAGAGTGTAACAAACGCCTCTCAGGATCAATCTCTAATACATTTCGAAGCAGCTGCTAGGAGGTGTCTACAAACGTTGTATAATAGCTTTCACCAAAACAATAAAGCTTGAGTTTAAATATGTATCTATAAACGTTGAATAAAAGTTGCTTCTATCCGGTTGTTAAGGAGTCATTGAAAAGTGCTATAAACGCTTTTCACCGCTTGCTGTACAATGATTATTTAGGAGTCATAAAAGAGTGCAGAAAACGCCTCTCAGGTTTACTATCTATTAAATTTCAAAGCAGCTGTCAAGAAGTGTCTACAAACGTTGTATAAGAGCTTTCACCAACAAAATAAAGCTTGAGTTTAAATATGTATCTATAAACGTTGTATAAAAGTTGCTTCTACTCCTATACCGCGTATACATATAATGCTGTAGTTGAACAGGTTCTCCAAACCAGTGTAAACAAGAGTTTTACAGAAGTTGTAATAAACAAATTGTACAGTTATTATTCAGCATGCAGTTGAATAAAATCACAATGGAAGCGTTTCTTCAACAAGAAATTGATTTTGGATAAACGTTTTACTGAATACGTTAGACAACACCTTTGTGTTGCAGTTGTATAGGTTCTCCAAACCAGTGTAAACAAGGGTTTTATAAAAGTTGTGGTGAACACATTGTGCAATTATTATTCAACATGCAACTGAACAAAATCGAAACGAAAGCGTTTCTTCAACTGGAAATTGTTACTTGGGTAGCAATTGTTTTTGTACGGACAAACTGAGTTGCTCATGCCTTGATAGCTGACGAAATTGGCCAGTGAATGACTTGATTTTTGAACCTGGCCACGTCGGATTTTCCAAGTGGGTGTCCATAATTAATTGTCGGTTCGCGGCTTCCATCAAGTATAATTTCTTTTAAACAAAATGAATGGTGACGAACTCTTCAGCACTGAAAGAGGAAACATTCCAGATCCGACCGCTAGGAACACTGCAGTGATATAAACAGTGCGTCCAGATATTAAATGACTCAAGCTTTAGAAATGTTTTAAGAGCTATTTGTGCGACAGAACTCAAAGAACTGTCCTTTATGATTCTTGTTGCGTCGAATGGGAGTTCACAACTCCCTTGTTCTTCGGACGATCACGAGCACTGTTTTGACGTACGACTACGTCTTTCGGGAAGATGGGGGTACACTTTACGAAAACCGACAGATGAAATTATGAAAGATTTTGAACGTTAATAACTTAGCTGTCCCTGGACCAATTTCAAAATTTTTATCACCAATCGATCAGAAACATTTCCACGCATCGATAACAATGCTTTTGACTGTTGATTTTCAAATTGAAACTATTGAAAAGTGGTAAATTTCAAGCATTGTCCAAAAGCTTCAAAATAACTAACAAATCCACCAATTACGTACATGCATATGCTGCTTCCCCAACACAGTTGCGGAACATTTTGCTGCCAAATCAGAACCACATGCCCCCAACGACCACATAAAATGCTCTCCGTTTTTTTCTTTGGATTTGTTTATCGTGCTGAGTTAATGCTACCCACTACTGAACCCTACCTATCGACGCATCAACTCATGAACCGGGGACCAACGGCTTTACTTCCCTTCCGAAGGAAGGCGTGATCAAAGATGTTATGCCTCAGAACATCCCAGTGGCACCGACTGGGATTGAACACGCTTACCACTACACCACCGGTGCCGCTGCTCTCAAGAGTTGTAATCCTGTAGCCAAACTTGGAAGCAGGGGATGCTCTATATAAATTCTATTCTAACTCTTTTCTTAAATTACTTTTAACTTTTCAGGGTCACCAATGTTACGTTGGTGATTAGTTTTACCCTCCGAAACCATACAGAGTGCGTCCCTGTCGCTTCAGAGCGTAGACGACATCCATGGCCGTGACGGTTTTGCGCTTGGCGTGTTCAGTACAGGTGACGGCATCACGGATCATAATTTCTAGGAACACCTTCAGCACACCTCGGGTTTCCTCGTAGATCAGACAGAAGATACGCTTGACACCACCACGTCGAGCCAGACGACGGATGGCAGGCCCTGGATGTTATCACGCAGAATTTCCCAATATCGACAAAGCTGCATCATCATGACTGTATGTAGCCAATGGGAAGCGAGAAAATATGGTGCCGGCAGAGCTGGTTGTCTATATAACAGGTTGCTAACTACGCTTTTGGCTTAGTTTGGATTCACCCGTTCAACGACAAACATTAAGCAACAATGACTGGTCGTGGCAAGGGAGACAAAGCTCTTGGAAAAGAAGGCGTCAAGCGTCTGCGTGTTAACATCTAGGGTATTACCAAGCCTGCCATCCGTCGTCTGGCTAGACGTGGTGGTGTCAAGCGTATTTCCGGTAATATCTACGAAGAAACCTGAGGTATACTGAAGGTGTTCCTAGAAAAATCAGTGATGCCGTCACCTACACTGAACACGCCAAGCGCAAAACCGTCACGGCAATGGATGTCGTCTACACTCTGAAGCGACAGGGACGCACGCTGTACGGTTTCGGGGGTTAAAACTTATCACCAACGTAACAAAACGGCCCTTTTTAGAGTTCATTTAAGAAAAGAGTTAGAATAGAATTTATATAGATTCACACATTCAATTTGTCACTAAATACATCAACATGATACAAAAATCAAATAATTTGTTAGGGATATAAATTATGTTCTATTTGTAGTCTTATCGGTGGGTTAAATTTATTCCGTTTCACTTTCATAAACTGAGAAACCCTTATCGTTGCATTCTCCTGCTACGCGACATCTTCGAAATCGTCCGAACCGTCAATAATACAGAGTACAGAGAGTACAAAAGAAGAGGAGCCAGTGTCGCTACTTGATAGCAAACTACTCATGATGGGAGGAGTCTGTGTACTTTACCGGCGTGTTCAAAAAGAAAGGCAATCAAAATTGTATTTGTTACATGCATGAGGCATGTAACAAAAAGTGTGTTGGTGAGTTCTTTGGCGTTAATGTTCCCGAAAATTTCAGTATTTTGCTATAAGCAAATGCAAAACAAACAAATTTATTGACAGATTTGGGCAAATTTTGACCTGTTTCATGCTACTGGAAGGTATGCTGGTCACAAATGCCATGCCAAACTGATTTCCTGCGCAAGTAATATGTATAAACGCGAATAATCACGAGGTCCAGTGATTATAGCAAAGCTTGCCATAAAGAAACCATCACAGTTCAGGGCCACCACAACTTTCTACAAAAGAGTTGAGTAATGAAATTCACTTAAAATAAATAATAAAATAATATCCGAAACAACAAACTAGAAAATCGAACAAAAATTTCGTAGTCCTACGTCAACAATGCGGTCGTGTCTTGTACACCACCCTCCAACTTTTTTTCTGCAATCTGGTTCAGATGTCACCACACTAGATGCATCTTGTACCACCGATGCCATATAGTTACCGAACGTTTTCAGATCGACGTGTTGCTACCCTCGTTTGTAGCCCGCCCACATCATTTTCTGATCGGCGGGGAGTTTTGCCACCAGTTCCTGCAGTAACGACCGGTTTGAAAGGTGAGCCTGTTCATCGTCTGCTTCGATGTGATCACATAACGCTTGAACTGCCATCCCGAAATCGATTAATCCTTCCAACCGATCGGACCTTGGAGCTGGGATGTCTCGCACCTTGTGGAGCAATGCGTTGATCAGTAATTCTGGACGACCATACCGCATACGTAGGATTTCAATGACTTGAAGTACTGCTGCTGGCAGCACCAGTCGTCTGCGAACTGTCTCCAATGGTGCCTAGACAAACACCTCTGCAGGCGGAGCATGTTTTCTCCATCGTTGAAACCGCACGCTTCGGTAGTATAGCGGTAGTTCGAAATAAATATCGGCCAATCAGCAGGATCACTGGAGAAACGAGGAAGCTCCTTTGCCAGAGACTGCCGCGCTGCTAGCTGTTGCTGCGTTGGACCACTAATAACTCGAGGTGAAGCATCGTGATTTCGGGGCACATTGATAAACGGACGAGAGGGGACAGAAAATTCATTTAACTCACCCGAGCGCGCGGGAGGAAAACGCGACTGCTCTAGGACAAATTTGGGTTCGGGTTCACTGTAGGACATAGTCAAAGGAGTCATTGCACCCGGGCGCGCGTCAAGATATCGCTGCCCAAGTAACACCAATTCATATAATTATGTTGAGTAAACTTCTTTACAACCAAATCCAGTCATATAAAGGTTATATAAACTGTTATAGAACATGTGTGTTGCTAGGGTGCTGCTCACGGGGATTTTCAAAAGACACACCGAAACATCCCAGGTGCGTGTCGTTATGCTGCTGCTCGCGGGTATTGTGGGAGGCTATTTCATTTGCATGTCTGTCTGACATGTTCAAGGCATGACGCTTACTTGAGTTTTCCATTTGGTTCGGATCAATTTCGGTCGATCCGAATGTTCCACTTACCGGTGGCAAGCCTGTTTGGCTTACCGGGATTCCTACTGAACAGTAGATGCTTTATGGTTTACCTCCCGCTGCCTATTCGACAGCATCGTTTCGTTCTGCTCGGAACCGCTCCCCTTCCGGAACGGTTGGCACTGTCCGGGATGCTTTTGGGATGGCACCAGTTTGCTTTTCCAATCTCGGCTGACTGACAACTGGGTTATTCACACTGGACTGGAATCCTGCAAGCAGATTTAGGCAGGCCTCCAACTGCGCCTGCAGGGCGAAAAGTTGCTCAGGTGTTGGCTTTCCTTTGGCTTCACACTGCACTACTCGCATCTTCAGCTCTCGCAGAGCCTTTTGAGAATCGTGTTCCACAGGGGAGTACGAAACAGCTGGCGATACTTCCCCAGGAATCGACACCATTGGTGTAACGAGCGACGATTCGGTAGGTGCATCTTTTCGAGTCACTGTACGACGTACATTTTCTGCTGCTGCTGCTGATTGCGGCACCGCGCGAGCAGGTTTGATTCGTTGAGGCCACGAGCGAAAACACTGCTACTGTGACCGTCAGTCTGCTGCGCTGTTAGTGCACTATCGAGCAATCGTTGCTGCTTGTCCAAATGTTTACGTTTCAGCTCCAGCTCGTTCCAGTTTCTGCCGTTCCATCAGCTGGGTGAGGCTATCGGAAAACACCGACACCGAACTGTACCGACTAGACACACTGTTCGTTGACGACGCGTCATCATTGTTTTTTGCGTCGCATTTTTCACAAACCCACGGCTGGTTCATTATGCTGCCATCCACTCCGGCGCACGTAAAATGCTGCCATGCATCGCATTGGTCGCACTGGACCATGTCCCCCGCGCTATCCAGATGATTGCATACCGCACAATTCGATTCCTCCTCCATGGTGGGAAAAGCTTTTGTTGACACAATTCAAATCACCTCGCACTGATTACTTTGAAGATTGTTGCTTCGGTCGGATTAAAAATCCCACACTGATTTTGATAGCGGTTTTATTATCGTTACAGCTTCAAAGCTAGGGATGTAACCCTCCTTAGTTTAAGTTAATATAATTCCTCAAGAATACTCACTAATCAGTGGCCCTTTCGTGATCTAGGGCCTTTTATCCGAATTTAGGATAAGTTAGGTTAGGTTTCACTGAACTAGAAATCAATATTTTTAAGGCAATTAATTTTAGTCTAGATTAGGAAATTTTAGTTATAATCAAGTTACCTGTATCCCTACTTTAGCTCAATATAGTTTAACCTAGCTTAATTATTGTAATAATAGGAAAAACAAATTTTATCTGTAGCAAAATCTTGTGTGTTCACTGCTTGCTTGCACTGCCTTTTTTTCTCCTTTTTCCGGAAGTCGACTCCTTCGATCGTGTTTCCAGACGCTTACTCACTGACACTGACAGCTTCGACCGTTGCGCTACACCCTTCAAGAACGTCCGTGATCAGGGTGGCCAGCTCGTCGTCTTTGCTGCCAACAATTCTGTTCCTACTCATATGGGGAATAACCTTGGAATGCCTCAGGGAAGTGTATAAGGATTCATTGATTTATTATGTATATGTGAAACGATTATGCAATGACAGCTAAATATTTTGAACATGTAATTTGACTTATTCTGCCATGCGACAACATTGTGATGTACACACCAACATCAAAATTGTTCAGGTGAAACATTTTTCTGGTCAGGCATTTGTAATTTTTCATTGCAGTTTCAATTTCGGCATGGTAAATTTTCATTGCAGATTAATTACAAACGACAATTCCTACCCTATTTGACATCTTCATGCACGAACCTTGTGTTTATGTAATCCTGTTAATTTATTAAATTATCTTATAGCGAGATCATGTTTTATCCGAGGTGGAATCAAATGGCCTGTCCGATTGGAATTAATTTCAATAGGATTCTATAGGAGACAGGAACAAACATAATTGAACTGACTGTACTCAAATCGGTTAAGCCATTGCCGAGCAAATTGTTTGATGCTATTCAAACTGGAGTCAAATTTTCGAACAATATTGTCATGACTTTGAAATTCAGTAATGGATTTGAAATCATTAAATATTTTAATTGGGAATGCTCGATCTCTTAATGATAATGAAGACGAGCTGTTTAACTTTTTGAGAGTTCATAACGTGCATATTACCGTTATAACTGAAACTTCCTTAAACCTGACCATGAAGTTAAGAGGGACGCAAATTATTTCATTTATAGAAATGATCGGCTTGATGGACGCTGTGGAGGCATTGCCATCATTGTTCAAAGACGAATCAAACATAAAATTATTTCTTCATTTGAAACCAAAGTTTTTGAAACGTTGGGTGTTTCTATTGAAACAAAATTTGGACAACTTACGTTTATAGCTGCCTATTTGCCATTCCAAAGCGTAGGTCAGCAAAAGAATTTGCTCAAGGGTGACCTTGAGAAACTTACCCGTCATAGGTCTAAATTCTTCATTATTGGTAATTTTAATGCAAAACACCACTCATGGAATAATGCTCAAAGCAATTCCAATGGTAATATTCTGTTTGATGATTGTTCTGCAGGTTATTACACTATTCAATATCCAATTTGGTCTTAACTGATTCATGTAAACTTTGTAGCCAATTGGTTACCCATGCTGACTTCGATTTTGATCACCTTTCAGTAACTTTTGAAAGATCCCAATAAATAATTTCTAATCCCAACAGCTCTACTTTCAATTACCATAGAGCTGATTGGGAGCAATATCGAACCTTTATGGAATATAGCTTCGATCCAAACATTCCTCTGCAAACCAAAGATGATGTTAATTATGCTCTTGAATCTCTGACTACTTCTATAGTTGAAGCAAGAGCTGCCTCAGTAGCAAAATACGAGGTTAAATTCGATTCAATTTTAATAGACGACGATCTTCAGCCTTGATCCGACTTAAAAATTTCCGTAGGAGACAATATCAAAGAACACGCGATCCTGCCATGAAAGTTATCTGGTGGGATTTGCAAAAATAAATTAAAACGCGATTCTCTGCCCTGAGGAACGAAACTTTTGAAAATATTTTTTCTAAATTAAACCTGAGTTCTAAACCCTTTTGGAAACCCACAAAAAAATTTAAAAAAAAGGTGGTAAATTTTTTATAAATAATTCGCAAAAAGCTCAGAATCTTACTTAGCAATTCGAGAGTTCCATAATTTCAGTCTGGGTCTTACTAGTCCTATTGAGAATCAGGTTGCTCGGGATAATCTTAATATTTTATCTCGAGAAATTCATTCAACGACTCATCAACTCTTAAGAGTTACAAATTTAATTCGTTCAAACAAATCTGAAGGCTGCTCAATAGGAGTTACATAGAAAGCATTCGATAGTGTGTGGCATGAAGGTGTGATTGCTAAATTGAAAAAGTTTAATTTTCCACTCTACATTATGACACTAGTTCAACATTATTTAACTGACAGAACTCTGCAGGTAAATTATCAAAATTTCAAATCTGAAATACTACCTGTTAGAGCAGGAGTTCCTCAGGGTAGCATTCTTGGGCCTATATTGTATAACATTTTCACTTCGGACCTCTCTGATTTGCCTCAGGGTTGCCACAAATCTTTGTTCGCTGATAACACAGGCATTTCCGCTAAAGGAAGAAGTCTTAATATTATTTGCAGCAGACTGCAGAAAAGTTTAGACATTTTCTCTTCTTATTAACAAAAATAGAAGATTTCTCCCAACGCTTCCAAAACTCAACTTATAATAATTTCACATAAGCCTAGAGCTTCCTTTTTGAAACCTAGTAGTAGTCACATAGTCACTATGAACGGAGTTCCAATTTCCTGGTCAAACCAAGTGAAATATCTTGGACTAGTACTTGAGCAAAAATTAACTTTTAAAGATCACATTGAGGGCATTCAAGTCATATTTAAGGGGCTGTTCATCAACTACGTAGACAGTTTTTTGGGTTTCTTTACCAACCATCCCCCCCCCCATTCCCCCTGCGTAGACATTTGTCCATACACAATTTTTTAAACGTGTACGGGCCGTGGATTATCGCCAAGCCCCTCCCCCGCAAATTGTCTACGTAGTTTATGAACAGTCGCTAATAATTATATAAAAAATATTTCACTACCTGCTCAGATATTGCTGATTTTTTTTTTGTTTGTCCTTTATCGTAAACATTTTCTTTGAAATCATTTTTCAGATTTTGCTTTTCAGTGAGATAATTTCCCTATTACAATGTTCTCTCTACGATGTTTTGTTAATGCGCTATGAATTTTCGAAGTAAAATCTGAAAACTTCAACAGGAATTTTCCTAAAAAAATAAAAAAAAAAATGTTGAAATTTTAATTCGTTTATGTAACGGTAGAGTGCTAGGCTAAAATTCAATTAATTTAAAAACCTTCCGGCCCATTTTGTCCCACAAAAATTATTATTATTATTAGAAAATCCTCTAATAATAAATATAATAACATTAACACAATAGGTGTGACCCCGGCGTAGTGCTTAGAATCCATACCTCTCACGCCAATGACACGAGTTCAAATCTCATCTCCAAAGAAGTCACGAATGACCCAAGATCGGTAAAGTGACTATAATAATAAGGAAAAAAAAAACAATATTAACAAACCTGATCCGAATAGGCCGGCAATAGCGGGCGAAGAAGATACTGGATTTTGCCAATTTGATCATTTATTTAATTGATATTGAAGTGGAACAAACGAGCTTTTAAACATATGTGCATCTGAATCGGAAGCACTTCTGTTTATACTGTGATCCATAACAGCTCCACTTAGAAACGAGAACTAAGGAATCGCACAAAAATGCGCTATACAGCGCACTACTTCCGACACTAAATATGTTCAACGTACAAAACGAGAGTAAAATCGATTATCGCTAGTGAGTTACTCCGGTTTTCAAGTGTACACTCAATCAATGAAAATAAGCAGTTTGATCGTATGTCCACGGGGGCAACAATCACGCATTTTGGCGGAGCTCACATCAATGTGATGAATATACTGGGTGAGGATGACTGCAACAGACTACTCTTTCTAGCATTCAGCACTGCGATGCAAGTGTGAAAGAGTAAGTTGTTTTGTTCTGTCGTACCTCCGTCAGTTTTACCGCTGTCGGTATGCCCAAGATTGTCAGATTATCCAAAAATGTCAAAATCATGTGAGCTATGGTGCATCTATATGTGGTTGACAGGGATAGGGACCCCCTGCGTATGTCAGTATACAAAACAGTGTAGGTACTGCTTCAACCTTACAACAGCAGCATCATCTGTAGAAATAATAATTCTGTTGATTGTCGACCGGACTGATCCATCTAGCACAAACGTAACCTGCACGCTCGCTTGACCTTTAGTACTCGTAGTCCACGGACTGAGGAGTAATAAAATTTCGTGTACTTTGTTATGTTGTTCCATATGGGGTTTTATACGATTGAGGTGTCCAAAACTTCTTTTTACCATTTCATTAAAATTTAACCTGATGATTTAGAGCAATGTTATTTTAAAAGATAGAAAAAAAAACAACATTTCTCAGTTAATGACATTTTCATATTTATTTTGGATCAGTATAAAGGGTGATACGGTCAAAATTTGGTCAAGGGAAAACGCGTGTAAATCGGTGAAATCGTTTATTTAAAAAATCAAATTAAATTTCTTTTTCAAGGTCAATTAGTATAAAATTCAGGAAAAATATTCAGTTAGGCTTCCGCTTTTCCAAATCCGAATTGCCGGGCCTTACGCTTGACCCCTGCCATCAGATTTTGTACGGCTACCTTGTCCACCTTCTTCGCCGCAGAAAGCCAGTTTGCCTTGAACTGCTGCTCGCCCTTAGCAGTTTTTTTGGTCTTCTTTAGGTTCCGCTTGACAATAGCCCAGTATTTCTCAATTGGGCGGAGCTCTGGCGTGTTGGGAGGGTTCTTGTCCTTGGGAACCACCTGCACGTTGTTGGCGGCGTACCACTCCATGGCCTTTTTACCGTAATGGCAAGATGCCAAATCCGGCCAAAACAGTACGGAACAACCGTGTTTCTTCAGGAAAGGCAGCAGACGTTTATTCAAACACTCTTTCACGTAAATTTCTTGGTTGACAGTCCCGGAAGCTATGAAAATGCTGCTTTTCAAGCCACAGGTACAGATGGCTTGCTAAACCAGATATTTCTTTGCGAACTTTGACAGTTTCATGTGCTTGAAAACATCTGCTACCTTTCCCCTTCCTTTTGCCGTATAAAACTCCTGTCCCGGAAGCTGCTTGTAGTCGGCTTTGACGTAGGTTTCGTCGTCCATTACCATGCAGTCAAACTTCGTCAGCATCGTCGTGTACAGCCTCCGGGATCGCGCTTTGGCCGTCGTATTTTGTTTATCATCGCGATTTGGAGTCACTACCTTCTTGTAAGTCGATAGTCCGGCTCGTTTTTTGGCTCGATGCACGGTTGTAGACGATACACCCAGCTTATTTGCGGCATCTCGGAGAGAGAGGTTAGGGTTTCGCTTGAAACTACCGGCAACTCTCTTTGTTCGCTCAGCGGCTTCCGGTTTTCGATTTCCCCCCGATCCAGACTTCCTGGCTGTCGACAAACGTTCCCCAAACACTTTAATTACATTTGTAACGGTTGATTTGGCAACTTTTAGCGATTTTGCCAACTTTGCGTGCGAGTAGCTCGGATTTTCGCGATGCGCGAGCAAAATTTTGATACGCTGCTCTTCTTGCTTGGACGGCATTTTGACAACTGAAGAGTGAATTCCAAAATCAAAATAGGAGCAACATTCTACACACACACACCTTCAAAATGTGTTCAGGTTTTTTAAATGCAAAATTGAAAGAAATACGTTAAGTTGATATTGACCAAATTTTGACCGTATCACCCTTTAATTGCAGCAATGGGCTATGGATACGGTTTGTCTATTTTCAGTGTGCTCAGTGGTGTTGTTCGTTTGCGAGATATCCACGAAGAAAATAAAAGCGTTTACCCGTACAATAAATAACGTTCAAACTGCGGCCAATAAAATACCACGATCTTCATACAAACTAGCCAACTTTCACATGTTTTAGTTTTTTTTCTGTTATTCCCAATTGAAATTTTAGCACAGAACTAAAAATATATTCTTTAAACAAACGAGATTATCATGAAAAACATAAAGTTTAAAAATATATAGTTGTGGTGTAGTTAAATATAAATTTCATCAACATATTAAAGAATTTAGCAGCTTGCATCAACTTCTACTGATTCACTTCGCTCGAATCCACCCGAATACCAAACCAGTTTATCTATTTTTTGCATTTTTTGCTACTTATTTACAACACCGTTAATAACTCATGCTTGATTCAAATTAATATGTTTTCAATTACCTGTCTGAATTGAGTCCATTCTAGATGTCTCTTCAAAAATATAACTTGAGTTGACTAGCGGAACAGAGTCCTCAACGACACGAAACAAAATTGCACGAAATCACACGACTAACTCGAAAGTCAACTTTGAAATGCTACAGTAAGCGAATAGATACGAAAAAGAGAAAAACAAGTATAGGGTATTGTTCACCTATTAACGTGTTCGATGCAGTACTTCATTAACAGTTAGCCCCCTTTTGAAAAAATGGGTTTATGCCAGCTAGATTTGCCATATACCCCTCCGTGCAACGGCTTTACTTCTTTTCCGAAGGAAGGCGTGATCGGAGATTTTATGCCTCAGAAAATCCCGGCGGCGCCGACTGGGACTGAACCTAGGGCCTTTTGTGGTGAGAGGCAATCACGCTTACCACTACACCAATGTTGTGTATCTTATTTATTGATATTCATTATAAACCACCACTCGACGAACTCCTCGAAGGTACATTTGATTCAGTTCTGTGAATATTGTCGGTCAAGTTGGACACCGGAAAACCCCACACGCGATTTATAGCGCATCATTGTGCGAATACAACACACTATGTCCGACACTATGTTTAATGTACAGAACAAGAGTAAAAACGATTGCGTGGGGTTTTCTGGATTTTAACTGTAGCTACCGATAACATGTTTGTTGTTTTTCGGGTTTTTCGGGTTTCTCTGTAATAATGATGATGATGGTCCCATCTCTTACCCCTACAAAGGTTTGAGCTGTCAATTATCATAGTCACAATTGATTAAAGCGTGAAAGCAAGCGACGGCACGGGCGCATTGGAATAGCGAAAATGTCTTAGTTTTTATGCAATGTGATAAAAACATCAAAGTTGTGAGTATTGATAAACATTTTGTTACCCGAGCTAGGTTACTTTATTTGATTCCATTATCTAAAGGATAATTTCCTTTTATCCATATATTCTGAATTTAGTTGGCCCTATAATTCTCTGTGATTCAAAAATGTTGCCAAAAAAAGCTGTAGATTTCCGCACTACAGTATATGAAATATGCAATATAACAAACTCATACTAATATATATATAGAGCAAAACTTCACAACCGCATCAGAAAGCTATAGGAAGTCGCAATAAGAATAGAACACGGTAAAGCCAAAAAGCGATATCAAGCTTCAGAGCATGAACGTAATGAATAAAATAAATTCTAAGGTTTCACTATAGTATATTCCCTTTGATGAGTTCTCTCTTCTTGGTATCAAATTTATAGCTCCATCTACTCTGCATCCCGTACCCATATCTTGTATACACGAATATAATGTTGCTTTTGCTGTCTTGTTAGTTCAGACGTTGCCGTCTTCGCTTTCACTCGCTTTTATACCTTTTTTGAGCCATGATTTTATGAATCCGAATTGAAAGTATCCGGTTCTAATTTGAGACGCTTATCGTTGATACCAAACGCTTGTAGTAAACAGACAACAAACGTGTACCCGTTTAGTCAGCTAGCGTTGGATCGTTGAATGGTAAAAAGTTTTTTTTTTGCGTTGGGCTGAAAAGCTAGTCTTTTCGAAAATAATTTTACGATAGGGTGGGTGAGCCAGTAGTGGAGGTACTAAGCCAATTTATCAATAAAAAAAATAAATATACGATGCACACACAATTGTTATACGTCAATCTATAGCTTTCAGCCTCTATTTTGATATAAAAATATTACATTGTAATCAAATTGCATACAATTTTAGAAAGATCGTCCTCCATTAATAGGAACACTGTTCCAGTAGGTAGTTGTTGTAGTTGCTAACTTTGGTTCCTATAATAGTGGAATGCGTTGGTTTTTTATGGGTTCCACTATTATAGGAACACTACCGCAACTATAGGTGCAAAGGAGTGAAATCTTAAGGAAAATTAATTATTTTCCGTCACTTTTGGACATATTTTAAGTTTGAAATATGCAAATATGCTTTATTTTAGAAGAGCTACCGATGAAAAATAATCTTATCCGGATCATCCTCACTATTCTGGCACAACCTCCATACCACAACTATAGGTACACCACTATTACTGGAACACCTACCCTACTTGCTCGGTTTTGTTCCTAACGTTATACATGAAATTAACCTAAGGGAGCATGCATTATGTATGTCATCTTAGAACGTGCCCTACTTAATGGATTGGACGTAATGCTACAATGTTCAGGTTACATGTTATAATAATTCCTGAATCCACGGGTGCTTAGATGTTCCAGCTTCTAAGGCCTGGAGACAACTTGCAGAGTCCGTAAGAATGACTAATTCATTCGAAATGTTCGGGATGGAAACAGCCATCTTAATGGCGTACGCCCGCAGAAAAAACGCTACATTCTTTTGGGAGGCTGTACTTTCCCGCTAAACCATTGTTATGGAATGCGGCACCTACAGTGTTTTCGTGTTTGGATCCATCGGTGTAGACGACGGTTGATCGGTGGAAGCGGGTCGACAGTAGTTGTTGCACTACCGGGCGGACTTTCTCTGGAGGATCGCCGGCTCGTACACATTTTTTAACGTCCCACAGGATTGAAGGTTTTCGTGTGTGCCACGGACGATCGGTCTGCCGTACAAGTTGACCGACAGCGGGGAGCGCTGAGTTTGTCAGCTCATTGAGGCGATCCGATGCTCGTCGAATGAAAGAGAGGCTGTTGTTGTTCTGATTCTTTGCTGGTATCCGAATTGCAATTCGCGCGATGGATTGTGCTGCTAGCAGTTCAAACGGTAAGGTGCCCGCTTCAGCCATGATCGATTGTATCGGGCTAGTGACGAAGGCTCCGGAAGCAAACCGTACCATTTTATGCTAGGCTGGAGCGAGACTCTGTAGCGTTACTGGTCCTCCTCGGCTAACTATTCCAATACCGTACATCAGTTTCGCGGTCACTAAGGCCGATCCCACCTGCAGTAGGGATTTTCGATCGCCGCGCGGAAGTTTGGCACCGATCATCTGAAGGATTCGTAACCGAGGTTCGCACGCTTTCTTCACCATTTGATAGTGAGGTTTGAAGCTCAGAGTTCGGTCTAGGGTTACACCCAGGACTCTTAAACGGTTTGTCTTCGGGATGGATACTCGGTCTATCACGATGTTTCTTCCAGGTTCTCGACGTGCATTCGGACTGCAATAAAAAAATGTAGGACTTTGTCGCTGATATGCTGAATCCAACGCTTTTCGTCCACTTGTCGACAGCTTTGACGGCGGCTTGTAGTTTGCGATGTAGTCCTTCACTTTTTGCCCCTCGTACGACGAGGAGAATGTCGTCCGCGTACAGAAGAGTGTCGACTCCTCTCGGTATTACCCGGAAGATAGGCTGCATTGCGACGAGAAACAGCGTCACTGATAGAACGGAACCCTATGGTACTCCATTTTCCAGCTGGTGTTTGCGAGACATATGTCCTCCTACGAACACCTGGAATGTCCTTTCCGAAAGGAAGCTTTGCAGCATGTTCATCATCCGACCACGTAATCACCATGATTTTAGTGTGCGTAGAACTCCGTGTCGCCAGGTAGTATCGTATGCCTTCGACAGATCCAAGGAGGCTATCAGGCAGTGTTCGTCGTGTGTTGGCAGCGATCTTTCCAACTCGGCAAAATAAGTATCAGTGCCGCGGCCTGTACGAAAGGCATGCTGACGTTTGTCAAGACGTCCACTCAACTCTAGTTCGGTGGTCAATCGACGATTGAGAATTCGCTCGAACAGCTTCGCCATGCAACTGGTGAGCGATATTGGACGGAAGGCATCAGGTCCGGAGTCGTTGCAGTGCGGTTTTGGAATGGGTACGACGACAGCATTCCGCCAGCTAACGGGAAACACACCCTCGTTCCAGATTCTATTGAGTAGCTCAAGAAGCGTCATTTTCACGGACAAAGGAAGACGTTGGAGTAACGGATACCCAATTAAGTCAGGACCAGTCGATGCACCTCGCCCTTTGTCGAGGGCCCACAGGAGCTCGTTAAGGGTGATATCGATGTTGTATATATCATCGATCGGTGTCGGTGTTTGATCCATGGATTCTCGTTCGGCTGCTGTCTTAATCATCTGGAAAGATGAAGAGTAGCTAGAGGTTGCTGATCTTCCACTATAGCATTTCGCTAATTCCTCCGCTACTTCTTCGGGCTTGTCCGTGAATCCATCTGCTTGCTTGAGCACTACGATCCGTAGTTGTCGACTGCCTCGCAGAGTGTTGACCGTTCTCCACAAATCGGTGGTCGAGCTAGTTGGTGAGATTTTCGCTACGAATTTATCCCACGAATTCGTTTTGGCTTGTTTGATAGTCTGTCGTGCCGCTGCTCTGGCTTCCTGGAATCTAGTCAGTGCTTCGTGGTGGTCTGGGTCGGAAAATTGTAGACGTCGCAGGGATCGCAAACATTTTCTTCGCCGTCGAGTAGCCGCCTTTACTTCGGGGCACCACCATGGTACCGCTTTTGGTCCAACACGACCGCTGGTTCGTGGTATGGACTTAGTCGCTGCGTTGATGATCATTTCGGTGAAACTGTCGACATCCCACTCGATCTCTGATCGAATACTTTCGGCGGTGATGCTTTCGTATAACGACCAGTCGGCTTGTTCGTAGAGCCATTTTTGTCGCGTCGTTCGCGAATACGACCACCCGGGAATGGACACCGTTATCGGAAAGTGGTCGCTGTTGAAGGTGTCCGAAAGGGTTCGCCAAGTGAACCTACGTGCCAAATACTCGGAGCAGAATGTCAGGTCGATTGCTGAAGTGTTACCTGTAGCCGGATCGATGCGAGTAGGGGAGCCGTTGTTGAGAATCACTAGTTGTTTGTCCAGGGTTTTTTCGGCAATGAATCTGCCGAGAGCGGTTGACGTTTGTGACCCCCAAGCGAGATGGTGCGCGTTGAAGTCACCCAGAAATATAACCGGACCGTTTAGTTGCTCGAACAATTCATTCAGTGCGGCCTGACTACCCTGGATTGCACTCGGCGGAATATAGATGGATACTACTGTTACCTGCATCGGTGCGTAGATGCGTGCAGCTACGAGCTGTAAAGTGGTATCGATTTGCACGCGCTCGAAAGGTATACCTTCCCGGATAGCAAGGCCTACCCCGTGCTGCCAGTGGTGTACGCTGTTCGATTCTAAGAGGAGCGTGTAGTTCCTTCCAACGAAGTGTGGTTGTAACACACTTTGGCTGACCTTCATCTCCTGAAGTGCTACAATGGACGGTTCATGGTCGGCGATGAGGAGTTTTAGCTCGTTAATGTTGGCCCGTAGTCCTCGTAGGTTCCATTGCAGGGCGACTATCCGCGGATGATAGTGATGACGTTGACGACGATCTGTGTACTCGTGAAGAAGTATCGGCCGGATTCCAGGAGGAGATAGAAGGTGCAAGACACTCGTGACTGGTCCCACCCACTGCCCCCTGGACATCCGCTCCCGTCCTAGGGAGGGGGGAGGTTACTTCACGCTCTCCCTCCCCACACCGATTTTGCGGTACTGGCTGTCGCAGTGATGATGACGGTGTCGATGCAACTCGATGGACTTCACCGGCGGAATGCCGGTTACTAGGATCGATTGTGCGATAAGAAGAAAAATAATGCTGCTGATTTGGACGAACTTCACCGGTGGAATGTCGGGAGAAAAACTGCATGGACTGACTTTCCAAAAAGCAGGGAGCACTTTCTTCCCCCCGAGCAGACCCAATCCGGCTACTAGGAATGTTGTTGAGAACGCTGTTGTGATTGCTAGTGTGCGCTGTTGCTGTTCCCGAATTGGAAAGAGCTTCGTGACGTGGCGATATGCATACTTGTGGTTGTGGTTGGTTGGTAGGTAGGTAGGTGTTTGAAAAATCCGTTACATTAACATCGATCGCAGAGGGGGAATCTCTATCAACGGGTTGGGGTAAGACGTCCCGGACAGATCCTCCCACCTGCTGCGCTCTCGCTTGTGAGAGTGGAAGAGGTACTACACATTCCCTGCTTCCAAATCGATGGTCCAAATCGTTGTCCGTGTTCGTTGCTTGGTCATTAATGCTGCTCATTGTGTAATTAGAGGAGTTGATGTCGTCGATTTTGCTGGCTAGGGGGCGTTTCGTCGATTTCAGACTCCTCGTCGATACTTACAGCTTCGGAATCGTGCGGTGGGTTTTGTTCGGCGATTACTTTCTTCAAAGGAGGACTTTGGCGACCGGGTGATGTATTGTTCGACTTGTTGCGTTTTTTCTTCTTCCCAGGTTGACTTTGTTTCGGTTCTACAACTGCAGGTGAGCGGGTCCTTAGATGCATGGATGGTCCTGCTGCTCGCGACTCTCTGACTTGCTGCTGCTGTTGTTGTTGCTGTTGTTGTTGCTGTTGTTGTTGCTGTTGTTGCTGCTGTTGTTGCTGCTGCTGTTGTGGTTGTTGAGCTGGTTGGCTTTCTGCATGGCACATGTTCTTGATATGGGAAATCAGCTTGTCGATCTTCTCGTCCTTTCGCTTCATTGCTTCCAACAGATTGGCAATCTGGGCGTCTTTCTTCTTCATCTCTTTCTCGAGTTGTTCGAGCTTTTGACGATCGACACTTGGCTGGGCTGCTGCTGCTGCGTAGCTTCTCACTCCTGCTTCAATCTGCTTGCGTGCTTCCGGGTACGTGAGATTGCGATCGACCTTGATACGGATAACATCCGTCTCCTTCTTGTAAACGGGGCACTGGCGATTATTCGAACGATGCAGTCCTCCACAGTTAATGCAGTGGGCAGCTTCTCCACATTCCTCATTCTCTTCAACATGGCGCTCGGCAGAACAATGCAGACAACGTTGTGGACCAGGACAACGGACACGTGGATGACCATAACGGAAACAACCATAACATAGCAGCGGGTTTGGGTAGTAAGGCCGGGTAGCAACACTCAAAAGACCAATCTTAAAATTGTCGGGATAATTACATTTAGCAACAGTAAGAATTAAAGTGGACGTGTTGACACGGCTACCGTTATCATTACGCGTAATTCGTTGAACACGAATCACCCCCTGCCTGATAAGTTCCAGCAGTACATCTTTTTCCTCCATGTCAATCAACTCGAAACAGGAAATGACGCAGCGACTAACGTTCAGGTTTGGATGTGGCTGGACCAAAACCTCAGTGTTATCGATCAATGCTGTCATCTTCAACAATTTTTCAACCTGGGAAGGGTTACGAACTTTTAAGGTGTACCTCGTACCTTGCGCTTCAGTTGACGCACCTTCGATAGGACCACCTGCGACTTTTTCAACTGATTTGCCGATTAAAAAAGGATTTTTCGGCAGTGGCGCATTGTCCTTTCCGATCAGTTGCAGATACGTTAATTCTCCGAACTTGTTCGTAGGATCCATGAACGTTGGTAGTCTTCTACCAGACCCGCCAGGGTCGCCGCTACTTGCGGCCGTCATGGCCACACTCCTTTAATCTACCACTACTACCGCAACCAGTTGCACGTTGGAAAAAATCAATGAAAAAAGACAACGGTCACCCGTTGCCTACCCCAAAGATAATAAAAATAGAAAAATAAGGGTTTTTCCTACCTTATTATCCCCTTCAACGGCTATACCACAACACACAAGGTCAAAAAATAATTTTTCCGACCTTCCGATTCAGTGAAAAAACTTTTCACCAAAACCGAAAAAAATCGGTTTGTTTGCACTTGAACACCTCTTGCAACTCGGGTCACACAGCAGCGAAACCACAATGGGCCACACTATACACCGGTAGAACGATGCGATGGCGCGCCGTTGTTGTCACTATTGCTGCTGGCAGAGGCACTTTAGTCGCACTTATTTCACTGAAATCTTCGCCGATTATGATCGGACTTTAGTGTTAGACACTAGTAATCACTATCCACTTGTTGCTAATCGCGTTTTTGGAACGAAAAAACCGCGAAAAACCACCAAATACAACGGTATCCCGAGCGCGCGCACGTTTGCTACTGATAGCAACAATGTCCCGAACTCGAATGAATAATAATAATAATAATAATAATAATAATAATAATAATAATAATAATAATAATAATAATAATAATTATAATAATTTTTTTTTTTTTTGTATTTATTTAAGACATTTTACATCAATAGATGCATTCATGTCTGTTTCAATTTTGTGTAATGATGTGTGGGTGTGAGTGTTAGTGTTGATGGTTGATTGCACTTAGCTTTGTTTCGTCTCCTTCTGGTTCATCGTTGATCATAACATTACATCTCTTTTACTTCTTCTTCTCAATGAATTTCACTTTTACTTCTTCTATCTTTTCTTCATCTTCTTTCTTCATCATCTTCGTTTTTGTTCGTAGCCTTCGTCCGTTTCTTGTTATCCGCCATCTTGATATTTTGTTGACGGGTCTCCTTCATCTTGCTGAATTGGCTGCGTCATCTTCTTATATTTTCTTCACTTCTGATCATTTGTTACTTAATGGTATTCTTCTTCATTCACTATCTTCTTTTTTCATCTCACCATACTTCAAATAATTTTCTTTACTGCTTCATCATCTTCTTTCTTCATCCTTCTTTAATTCCATTGCTTTGGTTTCCTTTTCCACGTCTTCACGATTTCTCCGGATTTCCATCGGTGTCGTCTTCTGCATTTTGCTATTTTCCACTTTATCTTCTTGATCTTCTTCGTCTTTTTGCACTTAATTTTGCGTTCCGCCTTTACTTCATCATAATTTTTCTTTTGATCTTCTTCTTCCATCCGCTATCCGCTTTGTATTCTTGATGACCTTCACCTTCTTTACTTGATCTTCATCCAGTTACATGTTGCCTTCATCACATTTTTCATTCCTTCCTTGCTCAGTTAAATGTGTCACCTTCTTGCTTCTACACCAGGTTTCGACTGCTCCATCTTCTTCACATTCTTCCTTTCTTCCTTGTTTCGTTAACTGCTTCACCTTCTTGCCGCTACACTGGGCTTCGGCTGCTCCATCTTCTTCACATTATTCCTTCCTTGTTTGCTCCGTTATCTGCTTAACCTTCATTGCCATTACACCGGATTTCGGCTGTTCCTTCTTCTTTTTTCTGTATTCTTCAAATTTTTCGGTAAAGTCCAGTTTGGCGTAGAAAATTCAGCATATTTGTGGTTTGCTCCTCAGAGTTTCCTAGCGCATCTCGTAAGCTTGTTGTATCAATGTTGTTCTCTTGTCGTTGCCTTTCATAGTTTTTGCAGTGCAAAATCACGTGTCGCACGTCTAAAGCCGTTCCACAACAATTGGGCGGGGCTTCTTTCTTCAGTAAGAACGTATGGGTTAGCCGCGTGTGACCAATTCTCAGTCGTGTTAGCACACGCTGGTCGAAAGTGCTTCCCCGTTCCGTCCACTTGTGCGTGTCGTCTTTGACTTCTCTCAGTTTAAAGTCTCTGGACGCGAACCATTGGTCGTTCCATCGTTGTCGAATGTTTTGCATCACCATTCTCAGCGTATCGTCGCCTGGGATTGGTACATCAATGGGAGGTTGTGTTCTCGCTATATTAGCTAACCGATCAGCTTCGTTGTTTCCGTGGATGCCGGCGTGTCCAGGTATCCAGCAGAAACGGACGGATTTGTTTCGTGATATTTGCTCCACTTCCTGAATCCACGGGTGCTTAGATGTTCCAGCTTCTAAGGCCTGGAGACAACTTGCAGAGTCCGTTAGAATGACTAATTCATTCGAAATGTTCGGGATGGAGACAGCCATCTTAATGGCGTACGCCTCCGCAGAAAAATCGCTACATTCTTTTGGGAGGCTGCACTTTCCCGCTAAACCATTGTTATGGAATGCGGCACCTACAGTGTGGTCGTGTTTGGATCCATCGGTGTAGACGACAGTTGATCGGTGGAAGCGGGTCGACAGTAGTTGTTGCACTACCGGGCGGACTTTCTCTTGAGGATCGCCGGCTCGTATGCATTTTTTGACGTCCCACAGGATCGAAGGTTTTCGTGTGTGCCACGGACGATCGGTCTGCCGTACGAGTTGACCGACAGCAGGGAGCGCTGAGTTTGTCAGCTCATTGAGGCGATCCGATGCTCGTCGAATAAGAGGGAGACTGGTGTTGTTTCGATTCTTCGCTAGTATCCGAATTGCAATTCGTACTATGGATTGTGCTGCTAGCAGTTCGAATGGTAAGGTGCCCGCTTCAGCCATAATCGATTCTATCGGACTAGTGACGAAGGCTCCGGAAGCAAACCGTACCATTTTATGGTAGGCTGGAGCGAGATTCTGCAGCGTTAGTGGTCCTCCTCGGCTAACTATTCCAATACCGTACATCAGTTTCGCGGTCACTAGGGCCGATCCCACCTGCAGTAGCGATTTTCGATTGCCACGCGGAAGTTTGGCACCGATCATCCGAAGGATTCGTAATCGAGGTTCGCACGCTTTCTTCACCATTTGACAGTGAGGTTTGAAGCTCAGAGTTCGGTCAAGGGTTACACCCATGACTCTCAAACGGTCTGTCTTCGGGATGGATACTCGGTCTATTACGATTTTACTCTCAGGATCTCGACGCGCATTCGGACTGCAATAAAAGGTGTACGACTTTGAAGCTGATATACTGAATCCAACGCTTTTCGTCCACTTGTCGACAGCTTTGACGGCGGCCTGCAGTTTACGATGTAAGCCTTCATTTTTAGCCCCTCGTACGATGAGAAGAATATCGTCTGCGTACAGAAGAGTGTCGACTCCTCTTGGTATCACCCGGAAGATAGGCTGCATTGCGACGAGAAACAGCGTCACTGATAGAACGGAACCCTGTGGTACTCCATTTTCCAGCTGGTGTTTGCGAGACATATGCCCTCCTATGGACACCTGGAATGTCCTTTCCGAAAGGAAGCTTTGTAGCATGTTCATCATCCGTCCACGTATTCGCCATGACTCTAGCTCGAGAGAATCCGCTCGAACAGCTTCGCCATGCAACTGGTGAGCGATATTGGACGGAAGGCATCAGGTCCGGAGTCGTTGCAGTGCGGTTTTGGAATGGGTACGACGACAGCATTCCGCCAGCTAACGGGAAACACACCCTCGTTCCAGATTCTATTGAGTAGCTCAAGAAGCGTCATTTTCGCGGACAAAGGAAGACGTTGGAGTAACGGATACCCAATGAAGTCAGGACCTGTCGAAGCACCTCGCCCTTTGTCGAGGGCCCACAGGAATTCGTTAAGGGTGATATCGATGTTGTAGACATCATCGGTCGGTGTCGGTGTTTGATCCATGGATTCTCGTTCGGCTGCTGTCTTAACCATCTGGAAAGATGAAGAGTAGCTAGAGGTTGCTGATCTTCTACTATAGCATTTCGCTAATTCCTCCGCTACTTCTTCGGGCTTGTCCGTGAATCCATCTGCTCGCTTGAGCACTACGGTGCGTTGTTGTCGACTGCCTCGCAGAGTGTTGACCATTCTCCACAAATCGGTGGTTGAGCTAGTCGGTGAGATTTTCGCTACGAAGTTTTCCCACGATTGCGTTTTGGCCTGGTTGATAGCCTGTCGTGCCGCTGCTCTGGCTTCCTGGAATCTAGTCAGTGCTTCGTGTTGGTTTGGGTCGGAAAGTTGTAGACGTCGCAGGGATCGCAAACATTTCCTTCGCCGTCGAATTGCCACCTTAACTTCGGGGCACCAGCATGGTACCGCGTTAGGTCCAACACGACCGCTGGTTCGTGGTATGGACTTAGTCGCTGCGTCGATAATCATTTCGGTGAAACTGTTGATGTTCCACTCAACACCTGATCGAATACTTTCGTATAACGACCAGTCGGCTTGTTCGTAGAGCCATTTTCGTCGCGTCGTTCGCGAATACGACCACCCGGGAATGGATACCGTTATCGGAAAGTGGTCACTGTTGAATGTGTCCGAAAGGGTTTGCCAAGTAAACCTTCGTGCCAGATACTCGGAGCAGAACGTCAGGTCGATTGCCGAAGTGTTACCTGTAGCCGGATCGATGCGAGTAGGGGAGCCGTTGTTGAGAATGACTAGTTGGTTGTCCAGGGTTTTTTCGGCAATGAATCTGCCGAGAGCGGTTGACGTTTGTGACCCCCAAGCGAGATGGTGCGCGTTGAAGTCACCCAGAAATATAACCGGACCGTTTAGTTGCTCGAACAACTCATTCAGTGCGGCCTGACTACCCTGGATTGCACTCGGCGGAATATAGATCGATACTACTGTTACCTGCATCGGTGCGTAGATGCGTGCAGCTACGAGCTGTAAAGTGGTATCTATTTGCACGCGCTCGAAAGGTATATCTTCCCGGATAGCAAGGCCTACCCCGTGCTGCCAGTGGTGTACGCTGTTCGACTCTAAGAGGAGCGTGTAGTTCCTTCCAATGAAGTCTGGTTGTAACACATTTTGATTCACCTTGGTCTCCTGAAGCGCTACAATCGAGGGTTCATGGTCGGCGATAAGGAGTTTTAGCTCGTTAATGTTGGCCCGTAGTCCTCGCAGGTTCCATTGCAGGGCGAAACAACCGTCAGGGCGACTATCCACGGATGATAGTGATGACGAACAAGACGATGATGATGATGAACTGTGCACTCGAGTAGAAATTTCGACCGGATTCCAGGAGGAGGTAGAAGGTGCAAGACACTCGTGACAGGTCCCACCTGCGGCCCCCTGGACATCCGCTCCCATCCTTGGGAGGGGGGAGGTTACTTCACGCTCTCCCTTCCCACACCGATTTTGCGATACTGGTTGTTGTAGTGATGATGACGGTGTCGATGTATCTCGATGGACTTCACCGGTGGAATGCCGGTTACTAGGATCGATTGTATGGAAGGAACGAACTTCACCGGCGGTATGTCGAGAGGAAAACTGCATGGGCGTTCTTTCCCCCGGAGCAAACCCAAACCGGCTACTAGGAGTGTTGTTGCAAACACTGTTGTAATTGCTAGTTAGCGCTGTTGCTGTTTCCGAAATGGAAAAAGCTTCGTGACGTTGGGGTGATGGCGAAGTGCATGCGTGTGGTTGTGGTTGGTTGGAAGGTAGGTAGGTGTTCGAAAAATCCGTTACATTAACATCGATCGCAGAGGGGAAATCTCTATCAACGGGTTGGGGTAAGACGTCCCGGACAGATCCTTCCACCTGGGCCACTTGTGAGAGTGGAAGAGGTACTACACATTCCCTGCTTCCAAATCGATGGTCCAAATCGTTGTCCGTGTTCGTTGCTTGGTCATTAATGCTGCTCATTGTGTAATTAGAGGAGTTGATGTCGTCGATTTTGCTGGCTAGGGGGCGTTTCATCGATTTCAGACTCCTCGTCGACACTTACAGTTTCGGGATCGTGCGGTGGGTTTTGTTCGGCGATTACTTTCTTCAAAGGAGGACTTTGGCGACCGGGTGATGTATTGTTCGACTTGTTGCGTTTTTTCTTCTTCCCAGGTTGACTTTGTTTCGGTTCTACAACTGCAGGTGAGCGGGTCCTTAGATGCATGGATGGTCCCGCTGTTCGCGACTCTCTGACTTGCTGCTGCTGTTGTTGCTGTTGTTGAAGCTGTTGTCGTTGCTGCTGTTGTTGCTGCTGCTGTTGTGGTTGTTGAGCTGGTTGGTTTTCCGCATGGCACATGTTCTTGATATGGGCAATCAGCTTGTCGATCTTCTCGTCCTTTCGCTTCATTGCTTCCAACAGATTAGCAATCTGGGCATCTTTCTTCTTCATCTCTCTCTCGAGTTGTTCGAGCTTTTGACGATCGACACTTGGCTGGGCTGCTGCTGCTGCGTAGCTTCTCACTCCTGCTTCAACCTGCTTGCGTGCTTCCGGGTACGTGAGATTGCGATCGACCTTGATACGGATAACATCCGTCTCCTTCTTGTAAACGGGGCACTGGCGATTGTTCGGACGATGCGGTCCTCCACAGTTAATGCAGTGGGCAGCTTCTCCACATTCCTCATTTTCCTCAACATGGCGCTCGGCAGAACAATGCAGGCAACGTTGTGGACCAGGACAGCGGACACGCGGATGACCATAACGGAAACAACCATAACATAGCAGCGGGTTTGGGTAATAAGGACGGGTAGCAACACTCAAGAGACCAATCTTAAAAATGTCGGGATAATTACATTTAGCAACAGTAAGAATTAAAGTGGACGTGTTGACTCGGCTACCGTTATCATTACGAGTAATTCGTTGAACACGAATCACCCCCTGCCTGATAAATTCCAGCAGTACATCTTTTTCCTCCATGTCAATCAACTCGAAACAGGAAATGACGCAGCGACTAACGTTCAGGTTTGGTGTTATCGATCAATGCTGTCATCTTCAACAATTTTTCAACCTGGGAAGGGTTACGAACTTTTAAGGTGTACCTGGTACCTTGCGCTTCAGTTGACGCACCTTCGATAGGACCACCTGCGACTTTTTCAACTGATTTGCCGATTAAAAAAGGATTTTTCGGCAGTGGCGCATTGTCTTTTCCGATCAGTTGCAGATACGTTAATTCTCCGAACTTGTTCGTAGGATCCATGAACGTTGGCAGTCTTCTCCCAGACCCGCCAGGGTCACCGCTACTTATTATTATTATTTAGCTTTATTAAGGAGGCTTTCAGCCTTGGGCTGGTTCGCCTCCAACTCGCCGCTACTTGCGGCCGTCATGGCCACGTTCCTTTAATCTACCACTACTACCGCAACCAGTTGCACGTTGGAAAAAATCAATGAAAAAAGACAACGGTCACCCGTTGCCTACCCCAAAGATAATAAAAATAGAAAAAGAAGAGTTTTTCCTACCTTACCTACCTTATTATCCCCTTCAACGGCTATACCACAACACAAGGTCAAAAAATAATTTTTCCGACCTTCCGATTCTGTGAAAAAACTTTTCACCAAAAACCGAATAAAATCGGTTTGTACGCACTTGAACACCTCTTGCTAGTCGGGTCACTCAGCAGCGAAACCACAATGGGCCACACTACACACCGGTAGAACGATGTGATGGCGCGCCGTTGTTGTCACTTTTGCTGCTGGCAGAGGCACTTTAGTCGCACTTATTTCACTAAAATCTTCGCCGATTATGATCGGACTTTAGTGTTAGACACTAGTAATCACTAATCACTTGTTGCTTATCGCGATTTTGGAACGAAAAAACCGCGAAAAACCACCAAATACAATGGTAATAATAATAATAATAATAATAATAATAATAATAATAATAATAATAATAATAATAATAATAATAATTTTTTTTTTGTTTATTTAAGACACTTTACATCCGCAGATGCATTCATGTCTGTTTCAGTTTAGTGTAATGATGTGTGGGTGTGAGTGTAAGTGTTTATGGTTAATTGCACTTAGCTTTGTTTCGTCTCCTTCTGGTTCTTCGTTGATCATTACATTTCATCTCTTTCACTTCTGCTTCTCAATTAATTTCACTTTTACTTCTTCTATCTTTTCTTCATCTTCTTTCTTCATCATCTTGTTCGTAACCTTCGTCCGTTTCTTGTTATTCGCCATCATGATATTTTGTTGACGGGTCTCCTTCATCTTGTTGAATCGGCTGCGGCATCTTCCCATATCTGATCATGTGTTGCTTGTTGGTATTTTTCTTCGTTCACTTTTAATCTATCTTCATCTTTCTTCTCACCATACTTCAAATTATTTTCTTAGCTTCTTCATCATCTTCTTTCTTCATCCTTCTTTATTTCTATTGCTTTGATTTACTCTTCCACGTCTTCACGATTTCTCCAATCTTCCATCGGTGTCGTCTTCTTCATTTCGCTATTTTCCGCTTTATCTTCTTGATCTTCTTCGTATTTATCCGTTTCATTTTACGCCTTTACTTCTTCATTAAATTTTTGTTGATCTTCTTATTCTTCTTCTTCCATCCCCTATCCGCTTTGTATTCTTAATGACTTTCACCTTCTTTACATGACCGTATCAATTTGGTCCAGCTCAGTTCATCTTCTTTGATCTTCATCCAGTTACATATTTGCCTTCATCATATTCTTCCTTCCTTCCTTGCTCAGTTAACTGTTTCACCTTCTTGCCTCTACACCGGGTTTCGGCTGCTCCATCTTCTTCACATTCTTCCTTCCTTCCTTGCTTCGTTAACTGCTTCACCTTCTTGCCGCTACACTGGGCTTCGGCTGCTCCATCTTCTTCACATTCTTCCTTCCTTTCTTGCTCCGTTATCTGCTTAATCTTCATTGCCATTACACCGGGTTTCGGCTGTTCCTTCTTCTTTTCTCTACATCCTTCAAATTTTTCGGTACAGTCCAGTTTGCCGAAGAAAATTCAGCATATTTGTGGTTTGCTCCTCAGAGTTTCCTAGCGCATCTCGTAAGCTTGTTGTGTCAATGTTGTTCTTTTGTCGTTGTCTTTCATAGTTTTTGCACTGCAAAATCACGTGTCGCACGTCTAAAACCGTTCCACAACAACTGGGCGGGGCTTCTTTCTTCAACAAGTACGTATGGGTTAGCCGCGTGTGACCAATTCTTAGTCGTGTTAGCACACGCTGGTCGAAAGTGCTTCCCCGTTCCGTCCACTTGTGCGTGTCGTCTTTGACTTTTCTTAGTTTGGAGTCTCTGGTCGCGAACCATTGGTCGTTCCATCGTTGGCGAATGTTTTGTATCACCATTCTCAGCGCATCATCGCCTGGGATTGGTACATCAATGGGAGGTTGTGTTCTCGCCATGTTTGCTAACCGATCAGCTTCGTTGTTTCCGTGGATGCCGGCGTGTCCAGGTATCCAGCAGAAACGGACGGATTTGTTTCGTGATATTTGCTCCACTTCCTGAATCCACGGGTGCTTAGATGTTCCAGCTTCTAAGGCCTGGAGACAACTTGCAGAGTCCGTTAGAATGACTAACTCGTTCGAAATATTCGGAATGGAAACAGCCATCTTAATGGCGTACGCCTCCGCAGAAAAAACGGTACATTCTTTTGGGAGGCTGTACTTTCCCGCTAAACCATTGTTATGGAATGCGGCATCTACAGTGTGGTTGTGTTTGGATCCATCGGTGTAGACGACAGTTGATCGGTGGAAGCGGGTCGACAGTAGTTGTTGCACTACCGGGCGGACTTTCTCTGGAGGATCGCCGGCTCGTATGCATTTTTTGACATCCCACAGGATCGAAGGTTTTCGTGTGTGCCACGGACGATCGGTCTGCCGTACGAGTTGACCGACAGCAGGGAGCGCTGAGTTTGTCAGCTCATTGAGGCGATCCGATGCTCGTCGAATAAGAGGGAGACTGGTGTTGTTTCGATTCTTCGCTAGTATCCGAATTGCAATTCGTACTATGGATTGTGCTGCTAGCAGTTCGAATGGTAAGGTGCCCGCTTCAGCCATAATCGATTCCATCGGACTAGTGACGAAGGCTCCGGAAGCAAATCGTACCATTCTATGGTAGGCTGGAGCGAGATTCTGCAGCGTTAGTGGTCCTCCTCGGCTAACTATTCCAATACCGTACATCAGTTTCGCGGTCACTAGGGCCGATCACACCTGCAGTAGCGATTTTCGATTGCCACGCGGAAGTTTGGCACCGATCATCCGAAGGATTCGTAACCGAGGTTCACACGCTTTCCTCACCATTTGACAGTGAGGTTTGAAGCTCAGAGTTCGGTCAAGGGTTACACCCAGGACTCTTAAACGGTTTGTCTTCGGGATGGATACTCGGTCTATTACGATTTTACTCTCAGGATCTCGACGTGCATTCGGACTGCAATAAAAGGTGTACGACTTTGAAGCTGATATGCTGAATCCAACGCTTTTCGTCCACTTGTCGACAGCTTTGACGGCGGCCTGCAGTTTACGATGTAAGCCTTCATTTTTAGCCCCTCGTACGATGAGAAGAATATCGTCTGCGTACAAGAGAGTGTCGACTCCTCTCGGTATCACCCGGAAGATGGGCTGCATTGCGACGAGAAACAGCGTCACTGATAGAACGGAACCCTGTGGTACTCCATTTTCCAGCTGGTTTTTGCGAGACATATGCCCTCCTATGGACACCTGGAATGTCCTTTCCGAAAGGAAGCTTTGTAGCATGTTCATCATCCGTCCACGTATTCGCCATGATTTTAGTGTCCGCAGAACTCCGTGTCGCCAGGTAGTATCGTATGCTTTCGACAGGTCCAAGGAAGCTATCAGGCAGTGTTCATCTTGGGTTGGCAGCGATCTTTCCAACTCGGCAAAATAGGTATCAGTGCCGCGGCCTGTACGAAAGGCGTGCTGACGTTTGTCAAGACGTCCAGTCGACTCTAGCTCGGTGGTCAATCGACGATTGAGAATCCGCTCGAACAGCTTCGCCATGCAACTGGTGAGCGATATTGGACGGAAGGCATCAGGTCCGGAGTCGTTGCAGTGCGGTTTTGGAATGGGTACGACGACAGCATTCCGCCAGCTAACGGGAAACACACCCTCGTTCCAGATTCTATTGAGTAGCTCAAGAAGCGTCATTTTCGCGGACAAAGGAAGACGTTGGAGTAACGGATACCCAATGAAGTCAGGACCTGTCGAAGCACCTCGCCCTTTGTCGAGGGCCCACAGGAGTTCGTTAAGGGTGATATCGATGTTGTAGACATCATCGGTCGGTGTCGGTGTTTGATCCATGGATTCTCGTTCGGCTGCTGTCTTAACCATCTGGAAAGATGAAGAGTAGCTAGAGGTTGCTGATCTTCTACTATAGCATTTCGCTAATTCCTCCGCTACTTCTTCGGGCTTGTCCGTGAATCCATCTGCTCGCTTGAGCACTACGGTGCGTTGTTGTCGACTGCCTCGCAGAGTGTTGACCGTTCTCCACAAATCGGTGGTTGAGCTAGTCGGTGAGATTTTCGCTACGAAGTTTTCCCACGATTGCGTTTTGGCCTGGTTGATAGCCTGTCGTGCCGCTGCTCTGGCTTCCTGGAATCTAGTCAGTGCTTCGTGTTGGTTTGGGTCGGAAAGTTGTAGACGTCACAGGGATCGCAAACATTTCCTTCGCCGTCGAATTGCCACCTTAACTTCGGGGCACCACCATGGTACCGCGTTAGGTCCAACACGACCGCTGGTTCGTGGTATGGACTTAGTCGCTGCGTCGATAACACTAGTTTACAGCATTTTTGAACTCGGTAAGGTGATGATCATTTCCAATACAAAATCCTACGCTGAATTCAATGCCATGGTCAGAAAAAATAAAAGTAGAGCCATTTTTGAGATATACAAAAATTTTGATTTTTTGAATTTTGGACAAAAGTACGATTACTAAAATGTCAATATCTTTGGAACTAGTGCACCAATTTTAAATCTTTTTTTATATGAAAATGAAGCTAAATAAATTTGCTATCGTTCACTTGAATGTTTTGTCTTAATTAAAAATTTAATTTTGAAGTCATTTAAAAATTTACAGCATTTTTTTTATTTTTCCTGCGAATTTTCCATAAAAATCTTGTTGATTAACATTTTTAATGGGATAAAAAGATTCAAAAAATCATTCCATAATTTATTTTTAAAGTCCATTCAAAACCGGAGAAAATGAGCCTTTAATGGATGAAATCGGTTGGAAATTGTCGAAGTTATGAACACTTAAAAATGTTGCTGAAATACAACAGCTTTAGAGTTCCTTTTGTAGGTGTCGTTGTAAGCATCCAAATCGCATGTAAAATTTTCATGGGAGATTCTTTTCTCTACATATCATTTTGATTAAGGCATATCAGGATTTAAAACCGAGTTGATACAAAAGAAATTTATTTAGGTTTTATTAAAAATGATTGAGAATCGAATGACTTTGTCTTCGATGTTTTGAACTTGTTTCTCGAATCAGAAACCAACAATAGTCACCCATCATTGCTTCATCCGAAAACCCTTGGTAACGACGTTCCATCATCTTCATTTGTTGGTGAAAACGTTCGCCGTGCTCATCACTCTCGTCACCAAGATTTTCCGGGAAAAAATCCATGTGAGAATGTAGGAAATGTATCTTCAAAGACATATTCACACCTGTGTTCAGTGAAATAAAAGGATTTGAAATTAATTATATGTAACAAACACAATATTTTTGATTTATACCTATTTTCTCATAATTTTTGAGCAATTCATCGACAGCTTCCTCATAATCTGGGCTTCTGAAATTTCCTAAAAAGGTTGTGACAACACGCTGGAACGATTTCCACGCTTCTTCCTCATCTGGTGTCAAAACTGTATTGAATGCGGAATCATTGAGCAGTTTTTTGATCTGTGGGCCAACAAATACACCTTCCTTTATCTTTGCGTCAGATAAATTTGGAAATACTGATTTCAAGTACTGGAATGCCGGCCCTTCTTTTTGCAACGCTTTGACGAAATTTTTGAATAGCCCAAGTTTTATATGTAGTGGTGGAAGTATTATGCGTTCTTTTACCACAAGAGGATCATTTTTAACGTTGTCTTTACCAATTGTGAAATTATCCCGTTTTGGCCAATCTTTTCGGACGTAGTGTTCCTTACGAGCTCGACTGTCCCATTTACACAAAAAACACATATATTTTGTGTATCCCTGTTGCAATCCAGTCAACATGGCAACCACTTTAAGATCGGAACAAATTTTCCAATTGTGTTGATTGTAATTTATCAAATTGAGCAATAGAGCCATTGATTCATACGTTTCCGTCATATTAACGGCATGAGCTAATGGAATAGATGGTTTCTCATTCCCTTGATGCAGTAAAACGGCTTTCAAGCTCAACTTGCTGCTATCGATGAATAAACGCCATTCAGCTGGATCATATGGCTCACCAAACTCTTCAAACAAGCCGTTTACGTCATAGCAAAAACATGCCTTGTCTTTGTAGAATAATATTTGTCAAATTTCTTGTGACGATTCCTGTGACAAGAAATTTTGACCTCCTTGCTCAGCATGTTGGGTTCTTTCAAGCGTGATGCCAGCAATTCGGATTTCTCCTTCGATAAGTCGAGATCTCGCACCAAATCATTAAATTCGGATTGTGTAAACAGTTTTGGGTTTCTTTCCAATTCCACCTCGAAGTCTTCCTCGCATTCCTCCTTGAATTCCTCCTCACTTTTTGTAACGGTCGATTCAACAGAGGGCGCTCGTTTCCGCTTTGGATAAACAGGATACGGGACCAAACTTGAATGTGGAACAGGTTTTGCCATAGAATCCACTTGTGGATACTCAACTGTTTTGTGACGTCCTTGTTGCTTAACTTTTGTCAAGCAGAAATAACAATCCGTTGCATGACAAAACGGTCGACGCCATATGGTGGGCATGTCAAAGGACAAATAGCGACTGACAGATAACAAATAAGTGAGTTAGTAAGTAAGACATTAACACTTATCAAAAATAGATGAAGTAAGATAATGTCGATCAGGAAAGAACAAAGCACTACCATGCTGTACATAAATTGTTTATATGAAAGTTATTCAAAAAATCAATTTACCTTGCGCCTGACATCCACTTAGCCAAGCACGTTTTGCACGAACTACATAATACTTTTGGAATCCACGGTTCGTCAAAGTCTCCAGGATCAATTTTAAAATAAAGCCTGTATGCAGTTTGCAACGAAGCAGTGAAATTGACCGATTTTGCCACACGCGTAACAAAACTTTTGAGGATCATTTTTACACTTGAATTCACGTTTTGTCGTATACATCGTTAAGCAATGTTAAAGAAAGAAAGCTGTCAAATTGAGTTGGTTGCGTTAGGTTCTCGCCGAGCGGTCTCACAAACACTAGCGTAAATTATATTGTTGAAAATATCCCATTTAATTTTGCGTGACAGCTGGTAGTGTTAGTGAAATGCACCGTATGCGTACACGTCCGCAGAAAGGCTTACTGGAAGTGGTGCATGAACCTAGGAGCGGGACAACGGCCAATCTTAGAACATTCAATTTCCATGATTTTACAAAAAATTTCATAACTTCGACAATTTCCAACCGATTTCATCCATTAAAGGCTCATTTTCTCCAGTTTTTAATGGACTTTAAGAATAAATTATGTAATGATTTTTTGAATCTTTTAATCCTATCAAAAATGTTGATTAAAACAAAAAATTTATGGAAAATTCGCAGGAAAAATAAAAAAAATGCTGTAAATTTTTAAATGACTTCAAAATTAAATTTTTAATTAAGACATCATATTGAAGTGAACGATAGCAAATTTATTTAGCTTCACTTTCATAAAAAAAGATTTAAAATTGGTGCACTAGTTCCAAAGATATTGACATTTTAGTAATCGTACTTTTGTCCAAAATTCAAAAAATCAAAATTTTTGTATATCTCAAAAATGGCTCTACTTTAATTTTTTCTGACCACAGCATTGAATTTAGCGTAGGATTTTGCATTAGAAACGTTGGTCAACCACTAAAGTTCACACTTTTTATGTTGTTTTGTAAACTAGTGTAATCATTTCGGTGAAACTGTTGATGTTCCACTCAACACCTGATCGAATACTTTCGGCTGTGATGCTTTCGTATAACGACCAGTCGGCTTGTTCGTAGAGCCATTTTCGTCGCGTCGTTCGCGAATACGACCATCCGGGAATGGATACCGTTATCGGAAAGTGGTCGCTGTTGAATGTGTCCGAAAGGGTTTGCCAAGTAAACCTTCGTGCCAGATACTCGGAGCAGAACGTCAGGTCGATTGCCGAAGTGTTACCTGTAGCCGGATCGATGCGAGTAGGGGAGCCGTTGTTGAGAATGACTAGTTGGTTGTCCAGGGTTTTTTCGGCAATGAATCTGCCGAGAGCGGTTGATGTTTGTGACCCCCAAGCGAGATGGTGCGCGTTGAAGTCACCCAGAAATATAACCGGACCGTTTAGTTGCTCGAACAACTCATTCAGTGCGGTCTGACTACCCTGGATTGCACTCGGCGGAATATAGATGGATACTACTGTTACCTGCATCGGTGCGTAGATGCGTGCAGCTACGAGCTGTAAAGTGGTATCTATTTGCACGCGCTCGAAAGGTATACCTTCCCGGATAGCAAGGCCTACCCCGTGCTGCCAGTGGTGTACGCTGTTCGACTCTAAGAGGAGCGTGTAGTTCCTTCCAACGAAGTCTGGTTGTAACACATTTTGATTCACCTTGGTCTCCTGAAGCGCTACAATCGAGGGTTCATGGTCGGCGATAAGGAGTTTTAGCTCGTTAATGTTGGCCCGTAGTCCTCGCAGGTTCCATTGCAGGGCGAAACAACCGCCAGGGCGACTATCCACGGATGATAGTGATGACGAACAAGACGATGATGATGATGAACTGTGCACTCGAGTAGAAATTTCGACCGGATTCCAGGAGGAGGTAGAAGGTGCAAGACACTCGTGACAGGTCCCACCTGCGGCCCCCTGGACATCCGCTCCCATCCTTGGGAGGGGGGAGGTTACTTCACGCTCTCCCTCCCCACACCGATTTTGCGATACTGGTTGTTGTAGTGATGATGACGGTGTCGATGTATCTCGACGGACTTCACCGGTGGAATGCCGGTTACTAGGATCGATTGTATGGAAGGAACGAACTTCACCGGCGGTATGTCGAGAGGAAAACTGCATGGGCGTTCTTTCCCCCGGAGCAGACCCAAACCGGCTACTAGGAGTGTTGTTGCAAACACTGTTGCAAGCGCTGTTGCTATTTCCGAAATGGAAAAAGCTTCGTGACGTTGGGGTGATGGCGAAGTGCATACGTGTGGTTGTGGTTGGTTGGTAGGTAGGTAGGTGTTCGAAAAATCCGTTACATTAACATCGATCGCAGAGGGGGAATCTCTATCAACGGGTTGGGGTAAAACGTCCCGGACAGATCCTTCCACCTGCTGCGCTCTCGCTTGTGAGAGTGGAAGAGGTACTACACATTCCCTGCTTCCAAATCGATGGTCCAAATCGTTGTCCTTGTTCGTTGCTTGGTCATTAATGCTGCTCATTGTGTAATTAGAAGAGTTGATGTCGTCGATTTTGCTGGCTAGGGGGTGTTTCATCGATTTCAGACTCCTCGTCGACACTTACAGTTTCGGGATCGTGCGGTGGGTTTTGTTCGGCGATTACTTTCTTCAAAGGAGGACTTTGGCGACCGGGTGATGTATTGTTCGACTTGTTGCGTTTTTTCTTCTTCCCAGGTTGACTTTGTTTCGGTTCTACAACTGCAGGTGAGCGGGTCCTTAGATGCATGGATGGTCCCGCTGTTCGCGACTCTCTGACTTGCTGCTGCTGTTGTTGCTGTTGTTGTAGCTGTTGATGTTGCTGCTGTTGTTGCTGCTGTTGTGGTTGTTGAGCTGGTTGGTTTTCCGCATGGCAGATGTTTTTGATATGGGCAATCAGCTTGTCGATCTTCTCGTCCTTTTGCTTCATTGCTTCCAACAGATTAGCAATCTGGGCATCTTTCTTCTTCATCTCTCTCTCGAGTTGTTCGAGCTTTTGACGATTGACACTTGGCTGGGCTGCTGCTGCTGCGTAGCTTCTCACTCCTGCTTCAACCTGCTTGCGTGCTTCCGGGTACGTGAGATTGCGATCGACCTTGATACGGATAACATCCGTCTCCTTCTTGTAAACGGGGCACTGGCGATTGTTCGGACGATGCGGTCCTCCACAGTTAATGCAGTGGGCAGCTTCTCCACATTCCTCATTCTCTTCAACATGGCGCTCGGCGGAACAATGCAACCAGAACGTTGTGGACCAGGACAACGGACACGTGGATGACCATAACGGAAACAACCATAACATAGCAGCGGGTTTGGGTAATAAGGACGGGTAGCAACACTCAAGAGACCAATCTTAAAATTGTCGGGATAATTACATTTAGCAACAGTAAGAATTAAAGTGGACGTGTTGACGCGGCTACCGTTATCATTACGAGTAATTCGTTGAACACGAATCACCCCCTGCCTGATAAATTCCAGCAGTACATCTTTTTCCTACATGTCAATCAACTCGAAACAGGAAATGACGCAGCGACTAACGTTCAGGTTTGGATGTGGCTGGACCAAAACCTCAGTGTTATCGATCAATGCTGTCATCTTCAACAATTTTTCAACCTGGGAAGGGTTACGAACTTTTAAGGTGTACCTGGTACCTTGCGCTTCAGTTGACGCACCTTCGATAGGACCACCTGCGACTTTTTCAACTGATTTGCCGATTAAAAAAGGATTTTTCTGAAGTAGCGCATTGTCTTTTCCGATCAGTTGCAGATACGTTAACTCTCCGAACTTGTTCGTAGGATCCATGAACGTTGGCAGTCTTCTCCCAGACCCGCCAGGGTCGCCGCTACTTGCGGCCGTCATGGCCACACTCCTTTAATCTACCACTACTACCGCAACCAGTTGCACGTTGGAAAAAATCAATGAAAAAAGACAACGGTCACCCGTTGCCTACCCCAAAGATAATAAAAATAGAAAAATAAGGGTTTTTCCTACCTTATTATCCCCTTCAACGGCTATACCACAACACACAAGGTCAAAAAATAATTTTTCCG
Source organism: Ochlerotatus camptorhynchus (assembly GCF_037179485.1). Classification (NCBI taxonomy): domain Eukaryota; kingdom Metazoa; phylum Arthropoda; class Insecta; order Diptera; family Culicidae; genus Ochlerotatus; species Ochlerotatus camptorhynchus. Next base: position 73,862 of record NW_027041477.1, read on the forward strand.
ACCTTCCGATTCAGTGAAAAAACTTTTCACCGAAAACCGAAAAAAATCGGTTTGTTCGCACTTGAACACCTCTTGCTACTCGGGTCACTCAGCAGCGAAACCACAATGGGCCACACTATACACCGGTAGAACGATGCGATGGCGCGCCGTTGTTGTCACTATTGCTGCTGGCAGAGACACTTTAGTCGCACTTATTTCACTGAAATCTTCGCCGATTATGATCGGACTTTAGTGTTAGACACTAGTAATCACTATCCACTTGTTGCTTATCGCGTTTTTGGAACGAAAAAACCGCGAAAAACCACCAAATACAACGTATCCCGAGCGCGCGCACTTTTGCTACTGTTCCGAATGAATAATAATAATAATAATAATAATAATAATAATAATAATAATAATAATAATAATAATAATAATAATAATAATAAGAATAATAATAATAATAATAATAATAATAATAATAATAATAATAATAATAATAATAATAATAATAATAATAATAATAATCATAATAATAATAATAATAATAATAATAATAATAATAATAATAATTATAATAATAATAATAATAATAATAATAATAATAATAATAATAATAATAATAATAATAATAATAATAATAATAATAATAATTTTTTTTTTTTTTTTTTTTTTTTTTTATGTTTATTTAAGACACTTTACATCCGCAGATGCATTCATGTCTGTTTCAGTTTAGTGTAATGATGTGTGGGTGTGAGTGTAAGTGTTTATGGTTAATTGCACTTAGCTTTGTTTCGTCTCCTTCTGGTTCTTCGTTGATTATTACATTTCATCTCTTTCACTTCTGCTTCTCAATGAATTTCACTTTTACTTCTTCTACCTTTTCTTCATCTTCTTTCTGCATCATCTTCGTTTTTGTTCGTAGCCTTCGTCCGTTTCTTGTTATTTTGTTGACGGGTCTCCTTCATCTTGCTGAATTGGCTGCGCCATCTTCTTATATCTTCTTCACTTCTAATCATTTGTTGCTTGATGGTATTCTTCTTCATTCACTATCTTCTTCTTTCTTCTCACCATACTTCAAATTATTTTCTTTACTTCTTCATCATCTTCTTTCTTCATCCTTCTTTAATTCCATTGCTTTGATTTCCTCTTCCACGTCTTCACGATTTCTCCAGATTTCCATCGATGTCGTCTTCTTCATTTTTCTATTCTCCGCTTTATCTTCTTGATCTTCTTCGTATTTTTCCACTTAATCTTGCGTTCCGCCTTTACTTCATCATAATTTTCTTTTGATCTTCTTCTTCTTCTTTTTCTTCCATCCGCTATCCGCTTTGTATTCTTGATGACCTTCATTTTCTTTACTTGATCTTCATCCAGTTACATGTTTGCCTTCATCACATTCTTCCTTCCTTCCTTGCTCAGTTAACTGTTTCACCTTCTTGCTTCTACACCGGGTTTCGGCTCCTCCATCTTCTTCACATTCTTCCTTCCTTCCTTGCTTCATTAACTGCTTCACCTTCTTGCCGCTACACTGGGCTTCGGCTGCTCCATCTTCTTCACATTTTTCCTTCCTTACTTGCTCCGTTATCTGCTTAACCTTCATTGCCACTACACCGGGTTTCGGCTGTTCCTTCTTCTTTTCTCTACATCCTTCAAATTTTTCGGTACAGTCCAGTTTGCCGTAGAAAGTTCAGCAAATTGGTGGTTTGCTCCTCAGAGTTTCCTAGCGCATCTGGCAAGCTTGTTGTGTCAATGTCGTTCTCTTGTCGTTGTCTCTCGTAGTTTTTACACTGCAGAATCACGTGTCGCACATCTAAAGCCGTTCCACAACAACTGGGCGGGACTTCTTTTTTCAATAAGAACGTATGGGTTAGCCGCGTGTGACCAATTCTTAGTCGTGTTAGTACACGCTGGTCGAAAGTGCTTCCCCGTTCCGTCCACTTGTGCGTGTCGTCTTTGACTTCTCTAAGTTTGGAATCTCTGGTCGCGAACCATTGGTCGTTCCAACGTTGGCGAATGTTTTGCATCACCATTCTCAGCGCATCATCGCCTGGGATTGGTACATCAATGGGAGGTTGTGTTCTCGCCATGTTTGCCAATCGATCAGCTTCGTTGTTTCCGTGGATGCCGGCGTGTCCAGGTATCCAGCAGAAACGGACGGATTTGTTTCGTGATATTTGCTCCACTTCCTGAATCCACGGGTGCTTAGATGTTCCAGCTTCTAAGGCCTGGAGACAACTTGCAGAGTCCGTTAGAATGACTAACTCGTTCGAAATATTCGGAATGGAAACAGCCATCTTAATGGCGTACGCCTCTGCAGAAAAAACGCTGCATTCCTTTGGGAGGCTGTACTTTCCCGCTAAACCATTGTTATGGAATGCGGCACCTACAGTGTTGTCGTGTTTCGATCCATCGGTGTAGACGACGGTTGATCGATGGAAGTGGGTCGACAGTAGTTGTTGCACTACCGGGCGGACTTTCTCTGGAGGATCGCCGGCTCGTACACATTTTTTGACGTCCCACAGGATCGAAGGTTTTCGTGTGTGCCACGGACGGTCGTTCTGCCGTGCAAGTTGACCGACAGCGGGGAGCGCTGAGTTTGTCAGTTCATTGAGGCGATCCGATGCTCGTCGAATGAGAGGGAGGCTGTTGTTGTTCTGATTCTTTGCTAGTATCCGAATTGCAATTCACGCGATGGATTGTGCTGCTAGCAGTTCGAACGGTAAGGTGCCCGCTTCAGCCATGATCGATTGTATCGGGCTAGTGACGAAGGCTCCGGAAGCAAACCGTACCATTTTATGGTAGGCTGGAGCGAGATTCTGCAGCGTTAGTGGTCCTCCTCGGCTAACTATTCCAATACCGTACATCAGTTTCGCGGTTACTAGGGCCGATCCCACCTGCAGTAACGATTTTCGATCGCCACGTGGAAGTTTGGCACCGATCATCTGAAGGATTCGTAACCGAGGTTCGCACGCTTTCTTCACCATTTGACAGTGAGGTTTGAAACTCAGAGTTTGGTCAAGGGTTACACCCAGGACTCTCAAACGGTTTGTCTTCGGGATGGATACTCGGTCTATCACAATGTTACGTTCAGGTTCTCGACGTGCATTCGGACTGCAATAAAAGGTGTACGACTTTGAAGCTGATATGCTGAATCCAACGTTTTTCGTCCACTTGTCAACAGCTTTGACGGCGGCTTGTAGTTTGCGATGTAGTCCTTCACTTTTTGCCCCTCGTACGACGAGGAGAATGTCGTCCGCGTACAGAAGAGTGTCGACTCCTCTCGGTATCACCCGGAAGATAGGCTGCATTGCGACGAGAAACAGCGTCACTGATAGAACGGAACCCTGTGGTACTCCATTTTCCAGCTGGTGTTTGCGAGACATATGTCCTCCTACGGACACCTGGAATGTCCTTTCCGATAGGAAGCTTTGCAGCATGTTCATCATCCGCCCACGTAGTCGCCATGATTTTAGTGTCCGCAGAACACCGTGTCGCCAGGTGGTATCGTATGCTTTCGACAGGTCCAAGGAAGCTATCAGGCAGTGTTCATCTTGGGTTGGCAGCGATCTTTCCAACTCGGCAAAATAGGTATCAGTACCGCGGCCTGTACGAAAGGCGTGCTGACGTTTGTCAAGACGTCCACTCAATTCTAGTTCGGTGGTCAATCGACGATTGAGAATCCGTTCGAACAGTTTCGCCATGCAACTGGTGAGCGATATTGGACGGAAGGCATCAGGTCCGGAGTCGTTGCAGTGCGGTTTTGGAATGGGTACGACAACAGCATTCCGCCAGCTAATGGGAAACACACCCTCGTCCCAGATTCTGTTAAGAAGCTCAAGAAGCGTCATTTTCACGGACAGTGGTAAACGTTGGAGTAACGGATACCCAATTAAGTCGGGACCTGTCGAAGCACCTCGCCCTTTGTCGAGGGCCCACAGAAGTTCATTAAGTGTGATATCGATGTTGTAGACATCATCGGTCGGTGTCGGTGTTTGATCCATGGATTCTCGTTCGGCTGCTGTCTTAATCATCTGGAAAGATGAAGAGTAGCTAGAGGTTGCTGATCTTCCACTATAGCATTTCGCTAATTCCTCCGCTACTTCTTCGGGCTTGTCCGTGAATCCATCTGCTCGCTTGAGCACTACGGTCCGTTGTTGTCGATTGCCTCGCAGAGTGTTGACCGTTCTCCACAAATCGGTGGTCGAGCTAGTTGGTGAGATTTTCGCTACGAAGTTTTCCCACGAATTCGTTTTGGCCTGGTTGATAGCCTGTCGTGCCGCTGCTCTGGCTTCCTGGAATCTAGCCAATGCTTCGTGTTGGTCTGGGTCGGAAAGTTGTAGACGTCGCAGGGATCGTAAACATTTTCTTCGCCGTCGAATAGCCGCCTTTACTTCGGGGCACCACCATGGTACCGCTTTTGGTCCAACATGACCACTGGTTCGTGGTATGGACTTAGTTGCTGCGTTGATGATCATTTCGGTGAAACTGTTGACGTCCCACTCGACACCTGATCGAATACTTTCGGCGGTGATGCTTTCGTATAACGACCAGTCGGCTTGTTCGTAAAGCCATTTTTGTCGCGTCGTTCGCGAATACGACCACCCGGGAATGGATACCGTTATCGGAAAGTGGTCGCTGTTGAAAGTGTCCGAAAGGGTTTGCCAAGTAAACCTACGTGCCAGATACTCGGAGCAGAACGTCAGGTCGATTGCCGAAGTGTTACCTGTAGCCGGATCGATACGAGTAGCGGAGCCGTTGTTAAGAATAACTAGTTGTTTGTCCAGGGTTTTTTCGGCAATGAATCTGCCGAGAGCGGTTGATGTTTGTGACCCCCAAGCGAGATGGTGCGCGTTGAAGTCACCCAGAAATATAACCGGACCGTTTAGTTGCTCGAACAACTCATTCAGTGCGGCCTGACTACCCTGGATTGCACTCGGCGGAATATAGACGGATACAACTGTTACCTGCATCGGTGCGTAGATGCGTGCAGCTACGAGCTGTAAAGAGGTATCGATGTGCACGCGCTCGAAAGGTATACCTTCCCGGATAGCAAGGCCTACCCCGTGCTGCCAGTGGTGTACGCTGTTCGACTCTAAGAGGAGCGTGTAGTTCCTTCCAACGAAGTCTGGTTGTAACACGTTTTGATTCACCTTGGTCTCCTGAAGTGCTACAATGGACGGTTCATGGTCGGCGATGAGGAGTTTTAGCTCGTTAATGTTGGCCCGTAGTCCTCGCAGGTTCCATTGAAGGGCGAAACAACCGCCAGGGTGACTATCCGCGGATGATAGTGATGACGTTGACGACGATCTGTGTACTCGTGAAGAAATATCGGCCGGATTCCAGGAGGAGATAGAAGGTGCAAGACACTCGTGACTGGTCCCACCCACTGCCCCCTGGACATCCGCTCCCGTCCTAGGGAGGGGGGAGGTTACTTCACGCTCTCCCTCCCCACACCGACTTTGCGGTACTGGCTGTCGCAGTGATGATGACGGTGTCGATGCATCTCGACGGACTTCACCGGCGGAATGCCGGTTACTAGGATCGATTGTGCGGTAAGAAGAAAAATAATGCTGCTGATTTGGACGAACTTCACCGGTGGAATGTCGGGAGAAAAACTGCATGGACTGACTTTCCAAAAAGCAGGGAGCACTTTCTTCCCCCCGAGCAGACCCAATCCGGCTACTAGGACTGTTGTTGAGAACGCTGCTGTGATTGCTAGTGTGCGCTGTTGCTGTTCCCGAATTGGAAAGAGCTTCGTGACGTGGCGATATGCATACGTGTGGTTGTGGTTGGTTGGTAGGTAGGTAGGTGTTCGAAAAATCCGTTACATTAACATCGATCGCAGAGGGGGAATCTCTATCAACGGGTTGGGGTAAGACGTCCCGGACAGATCCTCCCACCTGCTGCGCTCTCGATTGTGAGAGTGGAAGAGGTACTACACATTCCCTGCTTCCAAATCGATGGTCCAAATCGTTGTCCGTGTTCGTTGCTTGGTCATTAATGCTGCTCATTGTGTAATTAGAGAAGTTGATGTCGTCGATTTTGCTGGCTAGGGGGCGTTTCGTCGATTTCAGACTCCTCGTCGACACTTACAGTTTCGGAATCGTGCGGTGGGTTTTGTTCTGCGATCACTTTCTTCAAAGGAGGACTTTGGCGACCGGGTGATGTATTGTTCGACTTGTTGCGTTTTTTCTTCTTCCCAGGTTGACTTTGTTTCGGTTCTACAACTGCAGGTGAGCGGGTCCTTAGATGCATGGATGGTCCCGCTGCTCGCGACTCTCTGACTTGCTGCTGCTGTTGTTGCTGCTGTTGTTGTTGCTGTAGTTGCTGCTGTTGTTGCTGCTGCTGTTGTGGTTGATGAGCTGGTTGGCTTTCTGAATGGCACATGTTCTTGATATGGGAAATCAGCTTGTCGATCTTCTCGTCCTTTCGCTTCATTGCTTCCAACAGATTGGCAATCTGGGCATCTTTCTTCTTCATCTCTTTCTCGAGTTGTTCGAGCTTTAGACGATCGACACTTGGCTGGGCTGCTGCTGCTGCGTAGCTTCTCACTCCTGCTTCAACCTGCTTGCGTGCTTCCGGGTACGTGAGATTGCGATCGACCTTGATACGGATAACATCTGTCTCCTTCTTGTAAACGGGGCACTGGCGATTATTCGAACGATGCGGTCCTCCACAGTTAATGCAGTGGGCAGCTTCTCCACATTCCTCATTTTCCTCAACATGGCGCTCGGCGGAACAATGCAGGCAACGTTGTGGACCAGGACAGCGGACACGCGGATGACCATAACGGAAACAACCATAACATAGCAGCGGGTTTGGGTAATAAGGACGGGTAGCAACACTCAAGAGACCAATCTTAAAATTGTCGGGATAATTACATTTAGCAACAGTAAGAATTAAAGTGGACGTGTTGACACGGCTACCGTTATCATTACGAGTAATTCGTTGAACACGAATCACCCCCTGCCTTAAAAGTTCCAGCAGTACATCTTTTTCCTCCATGTCAATCAACTCGAAACAGGAAATGACGCAGCGACTAACGTTCAGGTTTGGATGTGGCTGGACCAAAACCTCAGTGTTATCGATCAATGCTGTCATCTTCAACAATTTTTCAACCTGGGAAGGGTTACGAACTTTTAGGGTGTACCTGGTACCTTGCGCTTCAGTTGACGCACCTTCGATAGGACCACCTGCGACTCTTTCAACTGATTTGCCGATTAAAAAAGGATTTTTCGGCAGTGGCGCATTGTCTTTTCCGGTCAGTTGCAGATACGTTAATTCTCCGAACTTGTTCGTAGGATCCATGAACGTTGGCAGTCTTCTCCCAGACCCGCCAGGGTCGCCGCTACTTGCGGCCGTCATGGCCACACTCCTTTAATTTACCACTACTACCACAACCAGTTGCACGTTGGAAAAATCAATGAAAAAAGACAACGGTCACCCGTTGCCTACCCCAAAGATAATAAAAATAGAAAAATAAGGGTTTTTCCTACCTTATTATCCCCTTCAACGGCTATACCACAACACACAAGGTCAAAAAATAATTTTTCCGACCTTAAGATTCCGTGAAAAAACTTTTCACCAAGAACCGAAAAAAATCGGTTTGTTCGCACTTGAACACCTCTTGCTACTCGGGTCACTCAGCAGCGAAACCACAATGGGCCACACTACACACCGGTAGAACGATGCGATGGCGCGCCGTTGTTGTCACTTTTGCTGCTGGCAGAGGCACTTTAGTCGCACTTATTTTACTAAAATCTTCGCCGATTATGATCGGACTTTAGTGTTAGACACTAGTAATCACTAATCACTTGTTGCTAATCGCGATTTTGGAAAGAAAAAACCGCGAAAAACCACCAAATACAACGATATCCCGAGCGCGCGCACGTTTGCTACTGATAGCAACAATGTCCCGAACTCGAATGAATAATAATAATAATAATAATAATAATAATAATAATAATGTTGTTGTTGTTGTTGTTGTTGTTTATTATTGACATTTTACATCCTGCGGATGCATTCGTGTCAGTTCAGTTGATTTTTGTGTAAACAGTGTGTGGGTGTGTTCAGAGTGATGTGAGGGTGTTAATTCACTTAGTGTTAGTGTTTACAATACAATTCAAAATTCACTTAGCTTTCTTATCGTTTGCTCGTTTCCTGGTTCATCGTCTGCATGCTCATCTCATGGTTTACACTTCTTCTCCATAAATTTCTTCTTTACTTCTTCTATATATATATTCACCATCTTCATTCTTCATGATCTTCCATATATCTTTTCCACATTATTTTTCGATTTCTCCGTTCCTTCCTTGCGCTTCATATTTATCTTCATTCTTCTGCATCTTCATAATCATTCATGTCTTCTGTAGTACTTTCGTTTTCTGCTTAATCTTCATCCTTTTTCACTTTATCTTCTTCGATTTCCAGTCAGCATCTTCTTCATGAACTCATTTGCTTCCAACATTCATCGGTAACATTCTTCCACTGCATCTTCTTCCATTTCCTGTCCGACATCTTCTTCCATTCAGACTTCATTTTTCTTCTGCATCGCTTGCTTGTTCTTCATCCTCCGCTTCGTTTTCTTCCTATATCCTGCGTTTTCCTTTCCATTCTATCTTCGCCCTTCAAAGCTTCCGAATCAGTAAAATGCGCTTATTGTGGCAAGAATCCTCACCCCTTGCAGGAGTGCCCGATGTACAAACAGCACTCCGATAAAGTGCAGCGTTCAATCTCTGGACGCTCCAAGCAGACATTTGCTCAAATGTTGAAGGCTGCATCAGCCGTCCAAGATGCAAACCAATTTTCGGTTTTGTCAGTTGAAGAATCGGACTCTGACTCATCCGATGAAGGTGATTCTACGGTGGTACACGCACCTTCAAAAATAGACGGTTCCTCAAAAAGAAAATGCCCCTCCCCGAAAGTGCGCCGTAAGAAAACTAAAGTCACCTCCAGACGATTGCCAAATTCCCTGGGTAATGGGGATGAAAAAACAAAACCGAAGGCTCCTGTTGATCCAATCCCTGGATGCAGCAAGAATTTTCCACCATTGCCCAACAAAGATAAAAAAATAAAAAAGCTGCTCCTCAAACTTCTCGAAAGAAATCCAAGTCCGAACGAGGTTTGCTAGCTTTTTCGGACATTGTGGAATTCATATTAAACATGTTCAACATACAAGACCCTCTAAGAAGCTTAGTTTCTGCCTTGCTTCCAACGTTAGAATCATATCTTAAGCAATTGACTGTTTCATGGCCCCTCCTTGCATCAATCATATCTTTCGATGGATAATTCGTCGAACGAGGTTGAAGATATGATCACGGTGCTACAGTGGAACTGCCGTAGTCTAGTGCCTAAACTAGACTCGTTCAAATTTTTACTTCACAATTCTGATTGTGATATATTTGCTCTCTGTGAAACATGGCTTTCTTCCGATAAAGAACTCAATTTCCACGATTTTAACATTATACGCGTGGATAGAGACGATTCTTATGGTGGAGTACTTTTAGGAATCAAAAAGTGCTACCCTTTCAACAAAATTTCCCTTCGTGCTCTATCAGGCGTCGAAATCGTCGCTTGTCAAATAAATGTGAAGAACAAAGATCTTTGCATAGCTTCAGTATACGTTCCACCAAGAACCTCCATTAGCCGTAGTCAACTCTGGAATCTAGTTTCGATTCTTCCATCCCCAGTATTAATTCTGGGTGATATGAACTCCCATGGTACTGGGTGGGGCGATCTATATGACGACAATAGAGCGGCTATTTTTTACGATTTATGTGACGATTTCAATTTGACTATTTTGAACACTGGTGAAGCGACACGTATAGCAAAACCTCCGGCTCGAGAAAGCCGACTCGACCTATCTTTGTGTTCAAGATCGCTATCATTGGATTGTCAGTGGAAGGTTATCAATGATCCCCATGGTAGCGATCATTTGCCAATCATCATTTCAATAAAGTGTGGCCCTCACTCTGCAGAACCATCTCGGGTTCCATTTGATCTTACAAGGAACATCGACTGGCAGAAATATGCAACGGCGGTGACAATCGGTGTCGAATCAATAGATGCGCTTCCACCATTGGAAAAATATCGATTCCTAGCCGATTTGATTTACAAAAGCTCACTGGAAGCACAAAAAAGAAAAGTTCCAAGTGCACCCTTTAAAAGGAGACCAGCCACACCTGGTTGGGACGAAGAATGCACAAAATTGTATGTAGAAAAATCTAATGCTTTCAAAGCTTTTCGTAGACACAAAACCTCCACTTACTTCGAGGAATATTCAAAGCTTGAGACAAAGCTGAAACAATTAAACAAAGCAAAAAAACGCGGTTATTGGCGCAATTTCGTCGAGGGACTCTCACGAGAAACCTCAATGAACACCTTGTGGAGGGTGGCTCGCAACATGCGTAACCGCTCATCTTTCAATGAGAGTGAAGAATACTCCAACCGAGGGTTATTCGATTTCGCTAAAAAGGTCTGTCCGGACTCAGTTCCAGCACAAAATATTCTTCGAGAAGCGTCTCCTAGCGGCGGCTCTCTGGATAGACCATTCTCAATGCTGGATTTCTCTATGGCTCTTCTTTCATCGAACAACTCCTCACCGGGAAGCGATATGATTAAATTCAATCTTCTGAAAAATCTCCCAGATATCGCTAAAAGACGCTTGCTAGATTTATTCAATTCCTTGCTAGAAAACAACATTGTACCGCCTGAATGGAGACAGGTCAAAGTAATAGCCATTAAAAAACCTGGCAAATCAGCGTCTGACCATAATTCATACCGTCCGATTGCGATGCTTTCGTGCATTAGGAAATTGTTGGAGAAAATGATCCTTCGGAGACTCGATCACTGGGTCGAATCAAATAACTTGCTATCAAATACACAGTTTGGGTTCCGCAAGAGCAAAGGAACAAACGATTGTCTAGCGCTGCTTTCCACAGATATTCAACTGGCCTTTGCGCACAAGGAGCAATTGGCTTCAGTATTCTTGGACATTAAGGGGGCTTTTGATTCAGTTTCCATTGAAATTCTGTCAGACAATCGGCACAGATGTGGACTTTCTGGAATTTTAAATAATTTCTTGTACAATTTGTTGTCAGAAAAGCAAATGAACTTTTCTCTTGGAAAACTGACAACTTCCAGAATTAGTTACATGGGCCTGCCCCAAGGCTCATGTCTCAGCCCTCTTCTTTATAACTTTTATGTCAAAGATATCGACAACTGTTTGGCAGAACAATGCACGCTTAGACAACTTGCAGATGACGGTGTGGTTTCCGTAAGAGGTCCACATGCCGTGGACTTGCAAGGACCATTGCAAAGTTCCTTAGATAACTTGTCTTCTTGGGCTAGGAATCTAGGGATCGAATTCTCGCCGCAGAAAACTGAACTGGTAGTGTTTACTCGAAAGCAGTACCCAGCCCAAATGCATCTTAATCTTTTAGACAGAAACATTACTCAATCATTGTCTTTCAAGTACCTTGGGGTCTGGTTTGATTCAAAGTGCACTTGGAATACCCATATTACGTATTTGAAGCAAAAATGTCAGCAGAGGATCAACTTTCTCCGTTCAATTTGCGGCACATGGTGGGGTGCTCATCCGGGAGACCTCATAACGCTTTATAAAACAACTATTCTCTCTGTTCTAGAGTACGGCTCTTTCTGCTTTCTCTCGGCAAGAAAAAGTCACCTAATAAAATTGGAACGAATTCAATATCGTTGTCTGCGTATTGCTCTAGGCTGTATGCACTCAACGCATAACATGAGTCTCGAGGTTCTGGCAGGAGTAACACCCCTCCAGAACCGTTTCTGGGAGCTCTCTCTCAGAATACTAATCAAATGCGGAGTGACGAACACACTTATAATTGCTAATTTTGAAGAAATTCTTGGGCTGAACACACAATCTCGATTTATGAGAATCTACCACCACTACATATCATCAGATATGTGTCTTCCTTGTTATACTCCAGACCGTGTTCACTTCACCAATCGCAGTTCCTCAATTGAATATGATCTGACCATGAAACAAGCAACTCATGGGATTCCCGATCAACTTCGACCTATTATTATTCCGCGTATTTTTACTGAAAAGTACCAACAAGTCAATTGCATGAAAAGATATTTTACAGACGGGTTCCGTCTCAATGGATCCACTGGCTTCGGTGTCTTCAATGAAAACTCTAGCGCCTTCCGCAAACTTCAGGAACCTTGTTCCGTTTTTGTTGCTGAGCTGGCAGCAATCAACTTCGCATTGGGGATGATTTCCAACATGCCCGCAGACCATTACTTCATCTTCACGGATAGTCTCAGTTCGATTGAGGCTATTCGGTCGATGAAACAAGGTAGGCACTCATCTTATTTCCTTTCAAAGGTAAGGGAGCAGATGTGTGTGCTGGTCGAAAGATCATATATGATTACCTTTGTATGGGTCCCCTCACATTGCTCAATCCCAGGCAATGAGAAGGCGGACTCTCTCGCAAAGGTGGGCGCGCAGGAAGGCGAATTGTATGACAGGCAAATTTCACACGATGAATTTTACCATTTAGTGCGTCAGAGTACCCTTTCGAGTTGGCAAACCGATTGGGACACTGGAAATCTTGGACCGTGGTTACATTCAATTATTCCTAATGTTTCTTCGAGAGCGTGGTTTAAAGGCTTGGACTTAAGTCGTGACTTCATTCGCGTGATGAGTAGACTTATGTGCAACCACTACTCGCTAGATGCTCATCTCAATAGAATAAACACCGTGGACAGCAACATCTGTCGGTGTGGAAACGGTTACGATGACATCGAACACGCAGTTTGGCAATGTACGGATAATGACGCCGCCAGAGAGCGACTTTTGAATACCCTCGAGGCCCAAGGAAGACAACCCTATGTTCCTATCAGAGACGTGTTGGCAACCCGTGATCTCTGCTATATGCAGTCCGTTTATGTTTTTCTTCAAATGTCTAGTATAAGAATTTAATTCCTTTTGTCTTTTGTCTCTCTTTATTAGTTTTTGTTTGTCTTGTCCCCCCGTCTCGATGAGTCTCATCGTCGCCCACTGGTCACCCACCATACCCGGTCGAACTCCGGACGAAGCTAGAACAGCACTACCGTTCATACTGGCGACAACGCTCTGATGAGACAACGAAACCCTACCCCAAGCTCCTCCCCTGATCCTATCCTTTGAAAATGTACCCTTCTAACCTCGAGTAAGCCGCGAGTAATCGGCCCAACTCCTACTAGACATAGAATTAAGTGAATTTTGTTACACACAGTGAACAATGAATTATCGGCTCCGTAAAGCTAACGCGATTGAGCCTTCCAAATAAACGAACTAGATAAAAAAAAAGCTTCCGATAAAGTTTGGTTTCATGCAGAAACTTCAGCAACCGCTTCTCATAATCATCGTCGTTGCGTAACGCCGTAAAAAGGCTTGTGGAATCGATTCCGTATTTCGTCCTGGCCGCTTCAAATTTCCTGCAGTGCAGAATAATGTGACGAACGTCAACAACGGTCCCACAGCATTCACATGCTGGCGGAGCTGTTTTCTTCAGCAAAAATTCATGCGTAACCCTAGTATGACCAATGCGCAGGCGAGTGAGTATGCGTTGATCGGCAGAGCTGTACTGATCGATCCACTTCTTCGTTTCCCTTTTGACCTCCTTCAGCTTCACATCTGTCAATTGTGCCCAACGTGCTTCCCATAGCTGACGAAAGACTTGGTTCATGTTCGTGATGGAATCAATTCTTGGTACGGCAACGTTGATTGGTGGACTGTTTCGTGCTTCACTGGCTAGACGGTCTGCTTCTTCGTTACCGCGAATTCCGGCATGACCAGGGATCCAACAAAGGTGGATCGGCCGTCCACGTAGTAAGCGCTCGATTTCCTGGATCCACGGATGCTGCGATCTACCACTCTCTATGGCCGAAAGACAGCTGGCCGAATCAGACAGAATTATAACACATTCGGTTGATGCTCTTGCAGCGATGACGGCCGACTTGATTGCAAAGGCCTCCGCCGAAAAAACGCTACATTGTGACGGAAGACCTATTGCTTGCTGAATGCTGCTACTAAATACACCTGCTCCAACTATGTTCTCGCATTTAGAACCATCCGTATAAATAGCCAAAGCACGGCTAAACCGGTTAGCCAGCAACTCCTGCACGATGGGACGCACTGTATTCGGGGGGTCCCCAGCTTTCACCTTCCGTTTCACATCCCAAACAATATGCGGCTTGGGTTCATACCACTCTCGGTTGGCTAGACGTGTTCGTACAGCGATGTTTGGAAGCTCTACATCAATCGTCGCCAGGCGATCGGACGCTCGTTCCACAACTGGAAGATCGATATTCCTGGAATCCTTCTCCATCAAACGAATTGCAGCACGAATTATGGCTTGCATAATCATTAAATCGAATGGCAAAGTGCCTGCTTCAGCCATAATCGCTGGAATCGGACTGGTGACGTACGCCCCTGAGGCGAACCGGACCATCCGGTTGTAGATGGGTGCAAGAGTCTGCACCACCGAATCCTTCGCTCTACTGACGAGCCCGATACCGTAGATAAGTCGCGACGTGACGATTGCTGATCCGATACCCAACAGAGAATCGCGTTGCCCTCGCGGAAGTTTAGCCCCGATCATCTTCAAGATCCGCAGTCTAGAGTCGCACGTGTTTTTGACTACCTTGCAATGGTGTTTGAAGGACAGTGACCGGTCAAGGTTGACGCCAACAACTTTCAGTTGATTCGTCCTCGGTACAGCTGTACGGTCGATGAATATATCGTTGCTGGATTCTCGACGGGCGTTGGGACTGCCGTAGAAAATTTTTGATTTTGTTGCGGAAATTGTGAAGCCGACGCTTTTCGCCCATTTGTCGACAGCTTTCACTGCAGCCTGTAGATTTCTATACAGAGGACGCTCCTTACTCCTCCGTACCACCAGCAAAATATCGTCCGCATAGAGAAGCACGGCAACAGTATGCGGCACCACTCTGAAAATCGGCTGCATCGCTATAAGGAATAACGTGACAGACAACACTGATCCTTGGGGGACTCCGTTCTCCAATGGCATTTCATCCGATAAATGTTCTTCCACGTTCACCCGGAAAGATCTGTCGGTGAGGAAACTGTTCAGTACGTTGAACATGCGCCCACCCATCTGCCACTTACGCAGAGTACGCAAGATACCGTACCGCCAAGTGGTGTCGTACGCTTTCGACAAATCAAGCGATGCAATCAAACAGTGTTCGTCCCGATTTGGCAATGACCTATCCAACGCCGCCAAGTATGTGTCGACGCCTCTTCCAGCTCTAAAGGCGTGCTGCCTCTTATCCAGTCGTCCATTCGACTCCAACTCAGTCGTCAATCTGCGGTTCACGATACGTTCGAACACCTTTGCGATGCAGTTGGTCAAAGTGATAGGTCGGAAAGCAGCAGGTCCAGATTCAGAACAGTTTGGCTTCGGAATCGGCACTATTATTCCGGTTCACCAGCTGATAGGGTAAACGCCACTACGCCAGATTCTGTTTAGAAGCTGCAACAGCGCGATTTTGACGGATACAGGCAGACGTCGGATCATCGGATACCCTACCGAGTCAGGACCTGTAGAGACACTACGTCCTTTGTCGAGTGCCCACAGAAGCTCATCCAGGGTGAAGTCCGCGTTATATATCTCGTCGTTGTCCGGAAGAAAATCCACGCGATCCCGTTCCGCTCTTTCCTTCGCTGTTTGAAACAGTTGGGGATAGCTTGAGGTCGCTGATCTCTCACAGTAGTGCTCGGCCAGTTCTTCTGCTATTTCTTCCACTTTCTCTGTGTAGCCATCGGGTCGCTTGATAACCGCCTTGCTGTATTGTCGTTTGCCTCTCAGGGTGTTCATCGTCCGCCACATTTCTGCCGTTGTGCTGCTAGGTGATATTTTTCCGAAAAAGTCCTCCCACGAATGTTCCTTAGCTTCCTTCACTGCCTTCTTAGCCGCTGCCTTCGCTTCCTGGAACTGCTTCAAAACATCCGTTGTGTCTGATCCTGCTATTCTGCTGCGCTTCAGTGCTCTCAGAAGTTTTCGACGCTGCTTAATCGTCGTTTTCACTTCCGGGCACCACCATGGTACCGATTTGGAACCAACTCGTCCTGATGTTCGAGGAATGCTAGCGGTTGCTGCTGATAATATCCGATCTACGAACTCATCAACGCCAATCTCGTCATCCGGTTTGATGCTGCTGGAAGTCAGTCGTTCGAACAATGTCCAATCTGCTTGGTCGTAGAGCCATCTTCTTCGCTTCGTGGCGATCTGTGAGAATTCAGGTGAAGAGACGGTGATTGGAAAGTGGTCGCTGCTGTGGGTATCCGGAAGTGTTCGCCAGATAAATCTGGGAGCTAGCACCTCTGAACAGATCGAAAGATCTATGGCAGAAAACGAACCGTTTACTGGATCCACCCGCGTGTGTGATCCGTCATTCAGGATTATCAGATGCTCCGTCAGTGTCTTTTCAGCGATGTAGCGGCCAAGCGCATTCGATGCCGTAGAACCCCAGGCGGGATGGTGCGCATTGAAGTCGCCAAGTACCAAAATTGGCGGGGGCAGACGCTCCAAGAAATCATTTAGTTCTGTTTGGCACTGTTGCTGGGAGTTCGGAGATATGTAGATCGACACTACCGTCATTGGAGTCGGAAGATGGATGCGAACTGCAATGGCTTGAATATCACAATTGATATCGATGCGTTCGAATGGAACCCCTTCACGGATGGCAAGGTCCACTCCTTGTTGCCAGTATCGACGATTACCGGTTTGAAGAAGCAGGGTGTAGTTCTTGCCGGCAAAGTCTGGCGCGACCACACGATTATCCACTTTCGTCTCTTGCAGCGCTATAACGGACGGTTCATGCTGGCTGATGAGCAATTTGAGCTCGCTAATGTTGGCACGTAGACCACGTATGTTCCACTGGAGGGCAATACATTTCGTGGGATGACTACTGCTGACTGTTGCTGATGACGAAGATGATGCTGACGGTCTACGCGTTGGACTTGACATATCGGCCGGATTCCAGGAGGAAACAGAGGGTGCAAGACACTCGTGACTGGTCCCACTCTCGTCCCCCTGAACATCCACTTCCCTCCTGGGAAGGGGGGAGGTTACTTCACGCTCTCCCTCTCCACACCGATTTCGGAATACTGTCTGTTGCAGTAATGCTGACGATGGAGATGAATCTCGACTTTGCTGTTGACGACGAACTTCACCGGCGGAAAAATTCCTGAACCGGTTACTAGGAATAATAGTGACGGTGGCACTCACAATGTTGTGGTAGCTAGTGTTGGCTGACGGTGGATTTTCGATTGGCACTACATGCCAACGGCTGCTTTCGTTGGAAAATGGCCATATGGGTGTATTGGATGTAAGCGAGTGATATCGAGGTGGTATTATGGTAGGTAGGTAAGTGGTATGTTGCTCTAATGTTTCATAATCGACCGCAGAGGGGGATTCTCCATCAACGGGTTGGGGTAAGACGTCCCGGATGGATCCTCCAGCCTGCTGCGCTCTCTCCTGTGAGAGTGAAGGGGGTACTACACTTTCCCTCCCTTCAAGTCGATCGATGTCGTTGTCCGTTTCGCTTGTCCGGTAAGTATTGCTGGTCGGTAAACGTTTGGAGGAATGAATCTTATCGAAGATGCTGACTAGGGGGCGTCTCTTCAATCTCATCCTCGTCGACGCTTATCGTTTCCTGGTCGGATGTCGGTGTTTTTTCAACGGGCTTCTTCAGCGGTGGGCTTTGTCGGCCGGGTGAGGTGTTGTTGCTCCTGTCATGCCTTTTCTTCTTCTTGTTGTGTTTAGATTCCGTTGTCGCTGGCGATCTACTTCTGAGATGCATCGACGGTGTGCCTATCTGTGATTCTCCGGATTTTCTCATGAGTTGAGAATGCAGGTTCGAATCGATTGCTTGGTTCGATTGACTTTCAGAAGGATGGATCGGTTTACTCGGCTGAGCTAGCGGGGTTTGTTGAACTTGCGGTGATCGAATCAGTTTAATGTGTCCCATTAATTTGTCGATCTTTTCGTCCTTCTTCTTCATCACTTCAAGAAGTTGAGCAATTTGGGCGTCTTTCTCCTCCATTTTCTTCTCCAGTTCCTCCAATTTTTTCCGGTCGGCAGTCTGCTGGGCTGCAGCTGCGGCGTAACTTCCTGTCCCTGTTTCGACTCGCTTGCGTGCTTCAGGGTACGTCAGATTATGATCCACTTTTAGACGGATCACTTCCACTTCCTTCTTATAAACCGGGCATTGACGGTTGTTCGGACGATGAGGTCCACCACAATTGATGCAGTGGGCAGCTGCTGCACACTGTTCATCCTCCGCCAGTTCATGATCGGCAGAACAGTTAAGGCAACGTTTCGGACCAGGGCATCGGACACGGGGATGGCCGTATCGGACACAACCATAGCACAAGAGAGGATTAGGGTAGTACGGACGGGTAGCGACACGGAGGACACCAATTTTAACATGCGACGGGAAGTTGCTCCTGTTAAACGTAAGGATCAGGGCTGACGTGTTGACTGGTTTACCGTGCTCTTTGCGAGTGATTCGCTGGACTCGGATGACCCCCTGGCTAATGAGACCAAGTTGGACGTCCTTCTCCTCCATGCGGATCGCCTCAAAGCACGAAATAACGCAACGGCTCACATTCAAGTTGGGATGCAGCTGAACGACGACCTCAGTACCATCCAAAAGAGTGGACAACTTAAGTAGCTTATTAACCTGGACTTGATTTCTTACTCTGAGCGTGTATCGAGTTCCTTGAGCTTCTGTCGATGCTCCTTCAATTGACCCTCCTGCAGCATCTTCTACCGACTTTCCAACAATGAAAGGATCCGACTTTAAAGGTTTTTCTGTATCCTTACTGGTTAACAGAAGGTATGACAGTGAACCAAATTCACGCGTTGAATTTCCTAACCTTGGCCATTGTTCCCTTGACCCTCCAGGGTCGCCGCTACTAGCGGCCGTCATTACCGCCTTACACTACTCTACCACTTTCTCGCGCTTACACGGCGGA
>NW_027041478.1:0-33112 GCF_037179485.1 Ochlerotatus camptorhynchus
GAATTTTTAACTTACTTTCATTATTTCAGCTGCTTGCCGACCTCTTCTATCTCCGTAAAGGTGCGCAAGATGCGCTCTTTGTAATCTCTGGCTGCTATGGAAAGATAATGATGGTCAAAAGAAGGTTGATTATGAATGAAATAGGTCGTAACTTACTATGGCCCGGCAGAGTCGAGTTGTCCAGTTTTTTGTAAAGGGCTTTACCGAGTCTAGAGATATTCTCTGTTAATGCCCTTAAATCTGCGATGCCCTTGTTCTTGAAATTTAATAAACCGAAGATGTAAGCGAAGCATATTCATTAGACTGATGCAAATTTTGACATTTTCGCTCCACAGTGCTCATACGGTTCCAAATCGGGTCCTGATTAGTCTCCCAAAATTTGAACTCATTTGCAAAAAAACTGACTTGGCACAAACCATTTGAAGTTTATATGGAAATTACTATGGGAAATCAAAACTTTTTGTTCATTGTCTTCTTACCTTTTTCCATATTGCACTGTTCAAAAATTCAAAAGCTATACTTATGGAAAATTTTCTCAGCTTCAACTTATCAGAATATAATTGTTGAGCCAAACGTCAAATAAAATAGTTATTAATTGTTTAACAGATTGATAATCTTATGGCATGATCAAGCAACTGTTTTGTGAGCACCACTGTATCTTGCAGTGTGACATAGTAGCCATGATTTTTGTGCTCTATTCCAAGCACCAGAAACATCAATGTTGCCTGCTGAACAGTTGATTGAGCATAATCGTAAGAAATTAGTGGCTTGAATTATTGATAACTTTTGATGCTTACATTATATTGAAAAGTGGTTAAGGACAAAGTTGTGGCTGAGAAAAATTTCTACGAGCTCAGTTATCATTTTTTAAAGCAGAGCGATATGGTAAATTGTTAGATGGATATGAACAAAACATTTGGTTTTCCTATAGTAATTTCCATATAAACTTCAAATGGTTTGTGCCAAGTCAGTTTCTTATCGAATGAGTTCAAATTTTGGGAGACTAATCAGGACCCGATTTGGAACCGTTTGAGCACTGTGGAGCGAAAATGTCAAAATTTGCATCAGTCTAATATTCATGTTTGTATACGGGACAAACAGTCCAAAATGCACCCTGGGACAAAATGCCCGATGGAGTTTTTCGTTTAAGTTACACAGCAATAACAAATTTTAATATCGATCAATGTTATCCATGCTGATGTAGGAAATATTGATTCAATGGCAAAAATCAAATACAATATTGCATTGATGGATGCATTTATTAATCGATTTTACTCTCGTTCTATAGTTTAAAAAAAATATTGGAAGTAGTGTGCTGTAGCTGCAGCTGTACAGAACGAGAGTAAAATCGATTGTTGCTTGTGGGTTATTCCGGTTTTCAACTGTACCGATTGTAATATTAAACAAAACAAAACAAAACATAACAAAACAACTAGTGGAATGACCTGAGTATTTGCATTATGAAATTCAATATTTTGTTTTGCTATGTAGCATTTTTGAACAAAAAGCTCAAGGATTTGGAATGGAAAAGGTATGAAAAACTGAATCGGGTGTTTTTCCACGGAGTACTTTTTGGCTTGTTTTATACCATTAATATGTCACCTTGCACAAATTAAAACACGTCAAAGGAAAAAAAATAAAATGCATGGAGCTATTCTTACGTACGTGTATAGTATTTGTCAATAATCATCTTCTGGATTCCTTTATTCTTTGGTTTCATATAAATATTATCATTTTACTATCAAATCTCCAGCTTCAAAGAATCTAGAAAGAAGGAAAAGCGGCAAAAACTCCACACTCTACATTCAGATAATCGAATTCATTAAAATTTTCTAAGGTTTTGGAAGTCAGTAATCTTTCAAGAGATTATTACACATTTAAGAAATCATTGACATTATATTTTTTAAACGAATTTAATTAAAAAAAATGTACAAATTCTGAATTAATTTTCAATTTTTAGATTTTTTTTTACAAATTTTTCAAACTGTATACTAAACGTTCAGTAACTGAGATGGACTTTTTGATTTTTGTACAAATTGTAGCTGACTGTAGCCGTTTTTTTTTTTAAATTCATTGTCAAAAACAAGTGGCGGGTTGACCAATTTCTGACATTGATCAGCATTTGGTCACCGTTAGTTATATGTTTTAATATTGAAAAAGTCCTCCTCCGTTAGCAAACGTTTAGCGTACCGTAATTTAAAAATGATCGGACTAGTGTGCATCCGTGAATAAAGGAGCAGTTTTGTTGGTATTGAGCTTATTTAAATATGAAAAGCTTTTGAGTGTGTTGATCTATTTCTTTTTAATTCTGTTATAATTGCTTAACTTTTGACAGATACGCATATTTCGTCTACTACTTACAGACTTCCTCAGTGCCAAGTACTAAACACCATTTAAAAATTCATTTTTAATCTACAACTTGTATATAAGTAATTAAAAGGAAATAAAGCAACACACTCAAAAGCTCTCGATAAAGGGATTCCGTTAAAAAGTTCGACAAAATTAAAAGTTTTATTTAAATGTTTTTAATCTTTACACGAAATTATCTGTGCATTTAATTTGTGCCTGGTGCCTGTGTTGTGTGTGTGTGTGGGTGTGTGTGTGTGTGTGTGTGTGTGTGTGTGTGTGTGTGTGTATGTGTGTGTGTATGTGGAGCAATAAATTTACCATTTTCCTGTGGTCAAAATAACGAAATGAATCGTGTTTGCCTCTTGCCCGTATTTTGCCTCGGCCACCGACATCTTTGAGATTTCTTATTTCCGTCTGTAGTTCACCTTGAATTCTAACGATTTCATTCAGTTTCTACGTGGCAAAAAAAAATGGAAAAAAATAATCAGGCACTAGAATTGAAACAACATTGATGCATGGAAAATTGTGTCCAGATTCACGCCAAGAATGAAGCCAAGTCCACCTATTGAACTATTGAACCGGTTACCTGTCGTACAAAGTAAACATATCTTGTGTATCTTGACTATACCGTAACACTTCTGTATCATCCAATTTTAGCAGTAAGTAATAAAACAGAAAGGTGGTCCAGTTTGAAAAATAAAGGATAATACCAACCACGAGCACCGATTATGATTGTGTTTTAATGGATAGTTAAAAAATGCAATGTTTCCGTTACCTCATTTAATTGCTCGTCCATTTTAGTTTAGCAACAGTTTAGTTTAGCTCGTAGGATTTCCGGAAGTATGATAACTATGTGAATAGAGTAGAAATAATTAGCAATAAATTATAATTATGTATTCCACCCATGCACATAACATATGTGGAACTCGATAATCAAGACCCCAATTCAGTGTTGTCAAGTGGTATAGAAAGACATCGATCTGTTAAATTGATTATACCAGCTGTAAAATGTGAAAGGCGATCAAGGGGGTAGTCAATTCTATTAAAATAATTATAGCGTGGTTTATAATTCTCTGTCTTCTTAGAACTTTTGAACTTATGTCTTGGTTTTTCCTTAACTATTTACGTCCTTTATTTATAACTATATAGCTAGCTCCTCACCTCGCGTCACACAGTTAACAAATATATAAACGTTTGCAATCAAAAAAGTATAAATTTTTCGCCAATTTTGTATGCAATGACCCGCCACCCAACGATTAAACCTGAAATGTCATTGTAAACCAGACGTATTGTTTTTCTGTACACTGAAACAAATCAGCATGTACCGTTTATTGGATCCATCTTATAACATAGCAATGTCAGCAGATTTATTCATTTTATGTGATGATTGATAGATTCCATTGGATTATCACTTAAAAACTATTACTGCGATATGGAATGATTTCTATCGTAATTTCACATACTTAGTACTTGATAATACTTTGCTTCGAGCGTGGTTAGCGATAAGTAAGATGTATATGAATATTGTCTGATATATTTCATGGTGAAGAACTGTTGATATGTCATGGGTGGGAACAGACATCTAGAAACTAATGGAAAATCTTATAAGTTTGCACTATGAGAAAATTCAGTAAAATATACCTGTTTTCATGATGAATATTGCTCACTAAAATATATATCTTATAAGATAATCATGTATATTTTATTGGAGTTGCTTTTACTGATTTTTGACGTTTGTTGATATGTCGCATGTAAATAGACATGTAGAAACTATTGGACTGTCATTTAACTTTGCAGTATAGGAAAACATGTATGTCTGATTGGAATAGCTTCCTTTGATTTTTGAGGTTTAGAGATTGTAAACAGATCTATCCCAATAATTAAATAGTCATATAGAAATGCCTTTTAAGAAATCCAACAGCAAGCATTTATTTTTGCATGTTTTTCTGGGATGAATATCGCTCCCAATAAAATACATCTTACATGATTGTTCTTTATAAATTATTGAAACAATTTTCAACGATGTTAACGTACACTCATTAAAATGATTAGTTGAACTGAATACTACTAACAACAATGATACTGTATTGAATAATCTTTGTTTGTTATTGTTTCATATAATAATTGGTTCCAGAAAAGAATGTATTGAGATTGAAAAAAAAAAAATGATTCTATTGTAATATTTACTTTGCTATGATTCTAATTGTAACCTTCTACACGGCTAATTCAGATTCCAGCCCTAAGTAGTACTCGAACTTCATGAGCCAGTTCTATCAAATCATATAATTTAGTCGTTGATTTATTGCACACAGGTGCATTAAGAAAGATTTGAACAAACCACACCACCGAAACGGAACATAAATTTGTCAGTGCTATTTGTCTTCACTCTAGCAAAACGAGCATAAAGTTGCACTACATTCCATGTCGGGAGAGCTGTTCTTACTTCATGCTATTTGAACGAGCTCAATCTTGAAGTCAGCCGTGGCCCAGTGGAATCGAGCACAGACATAGAAAGCATCACACCTCAACAGATCTTGATCGAATCCCAAATCAGCTACAATAAAAAAAGGCACAACTGTGAAAGCTCCCACTGCCTGATGTTTATTTTTTCGAATTTATTTTTAGAAATCAAATGAAGAAGTAAATTTCATGTTATTTTCACATAAACTTTACTTCGATTGATTTATATTATATTGTGGTGAAAAGTATAGCTTATGCTTATGGGTTTCAAATCCATTTCAGTTAATTATTATAATTTGATCGATTTTCATTTATCATATGACGATCATATAAAAGTTACCAAATTATCAGCATTGTAAATGTATCAGATATTCATATAGAATTTACCTGACACATTTTCAATCATATCATTTTCAATGGATTATCTTATAGCGCAAATTTATTAGACTTCCACATAACAGGAATATGTCAAATTCGTTCAGTGTAGCTATGGCAAAAAAGTGGGGAAACCCCACTCCAATACTTCTTCTAATCTTAAATCTTTTTGTATACTTAGAACCATTTTTTTTCGTTAAACTTTTTAAAATGTTTGGAACCAATTGCATCAACCTTCACGAATAGAAAATTGTTTGCATTGAACAAAAAATATTTTTATTTGTATTTAAACAAACAATGCCGGTTGAAATTATATTGCATGTTATTGTTTCGATAATACTTATTCAAATATATTCAAAATAAGATTCTTTTTATTTTAATAAGCCACTCTTCAACTGCAACTATTGTCACACTAGCGAATCAATCTTCGAAAAATCATCTTTCATTTCTCGCATCTACTTGTATCGTGCTTCATCTTTTTGCAGGAAATCTTCAAAATCGACATAAATCTTCCTTTTATCTACTCAGCGTGCGTGCAGCTAGCCACAGCAAAACACAAACTTTTCTGCATCGTAGATAGAGTCGCCCCCTCGAAAATAACAATATTCTTTTATTAAGCCACCAATAGTTAATTTTAATTAAGCATTTATTTGATATGTCCGTTCCCCTGGCCAGATTTCCGAAATTCTTGAGACTTGAGGTAAGTAAGTATGCTGCAGTTGCTAAATATAAACAGTTTTTTTTCCGTCGATCTTGTTTTCCGTACTGAGTACCAATGCTCCCGACGCCAGGAAGGCAGCTCCTACACCTGGACGCCTGGACCCAACCTATCGACCCATCAACTCATGAACCGTAGAGATTTTATGCCTCAGAAAGGTTTTTTTTTTTTAATTCAATTGTAATTATAACAATAAAGAAAACAAAACATTATTGAATCAATAAACATATTTTTATTTCTACTGCGTATATTTTCAGGCTTAATAAAATAAATATGATTGAATCAACAAGAAATCTCTTTTAAAAACAAACAGCTTACGTCAAAACCATGAAAGCTCTTGTAAATTCGAAAATATTTTTTTATGATCAATCCATCGGTTTTTAGAAACAAAGATACTGGATTGTTGAAATAATAATGATTTCTTTTTGCAGCCAAAACAAAATGAAATTCTTATTAATTTTACGTTAAATACTATTCCGTTTAAAATATTTTTTTTTCTGCGTGTACTACCCACCACAGTGTACTTAACAACCAATTGAAAATGTTTTGGAAAAGGAGTAGATCAATTATGATACACTAAAACCAACAATCAATACGAAACTAACGATTTTAAATTGGCTCACTACTTGACTAGCCTATTGGTCCCAAGTAAATCGATTAACGTACCCCATTCTAGTCGAAATTCTAGTACTATACAATGTTTGTTTTGATTCGCTATGATTGATTGATTGATTTATCTTTATTAGGGATTCTTTCAGCCTGGGGCTGGTTCGCATCCAATGTTCGCTATGAAAGTTTGACAGATAAAATGAGGGGTTCGTGGATTTTCCTATGTTTCGAGGGGTGCATCAATTAGCTTGTGACCGAAGAGAGTACTAGAGCTGAGCCAAAAAATTTAGCACGTTATTTCGGGACCTTATAGTCTTAGAGTTACCTCTATGGTTGATGAAAGAGGACACTAACCTTGAAAGTTTTTCTTCCGACAGTTTCATGTCAGTATTCATCTTTGGCCACTGAGGCAACACAAAAAAGGGGTCAACTTTTAAAAAGTTAATTTGCATGCAGTTCCACATATGTTATGTGACCCATCCCAACAAACAATTTTAGCTGTAGATTAGCTTATACAACCAAAAATTGGCTTATACAACTAATTTTTGCCTATATAAGCTAGTCTGTAGATTAAGTTGTTTGTTGGGATAAAATGAATGGAATTTATTTTATTAATTTCACTAGGGAAAAAAACACTACTTACACTGTGTACCACTATCACTTGACTGATAGCAGACAATAGGAGAGCTCACATAAAATAGCTTACATGCAGTCCAACAATAACAATGCCTACAGAAAGTACATTGTGCGTTTATAAAAAAGGGAGTTATCTCATCTGTGAGTGACCCGCATATCATTGTTCAGTAGGTATTAAAGGTATTAGTGATGTTTAACGCACGCACCCTAACTTAAAAATGTATGACATTAGATCTGTCAAAATGAGCTTGACAGCGATTTGTTATGTATTTTCCTCGGATTTTCACTAAAACGCCCTTACATATCGCACCAATACAACCGGACGTGAAAATGTTTAGTAATCTATAGATTCTGCTTGAGATCTCTATGGTGATAGCAAATAACCCAGAGGAGGACGTTCGTAAAAAGAGGCAGGTAGCACGATACATGCGAGTGCTTTTTGGCTGGTGCCGCTGCAACACTAATGTACTTTGCGGTTGCTATACATAAAATGTAGCGATGGGGTGACATTGTTTATTGATGCAAATATCTTGAATATACAGATAATGATTACTAGAACATGTTCCTTGAACTCCTTAAGTAAAGTGTAGGCAAAATTAAACCGTTGTTTTATTTAAATATTGCTGTAAAGTGAAGTGTCATAAATAGTAGCAAAACCACGTTATTAAAAATGTCCACAGGCAAACAAACACATTTTTATGTGAATGGACGAGGGTTACAGCCATTCATATGATGCAAATTATGATCACAACGAAGCGTACTCCTAATAGCTACGATAAATTTACATATCTATATTAAGATATTTTAACCAAATTTATATTTGGCCCAATGTCACCCCACATAAGGTTCCGCATTGATCCATTTTTAATTTAATTTTAGTGAAATGAGATATAAATTTCAATCTGCCATTTCCATGACAATCTAGCAATTGCTGTTGAATTGAGCAGTGCAGAAACTGAGACCAATAAAAAAGAAATATCCATTAAAGCTTCGTCTATCATGGATCATATCAAAAACAAGATTATACTGGGTAATACTGGGTAACAAAGGTTCTATTCACCTGCCCGGTGGATCAATGTGGGTTTTAACGGAGATAAATCGATTTAAAGGTTTGGCAGGCCCACCAGCTGCCTAATAGAGGATTTTGTATTAAATTATACTGGGAAATCCGGGTATTGAAATTTCGAGCATCTGAACACCCCTCTTTTTGCGATTAGAGCCATATTAACGGAGATAAATCGATTTAAAGGTTTGGCAGGCCCACCAGCTGCCCAATAGAGGATTTTGTATTATTTTATACTGGGAAATCCGGGTATTGAAATTTCGAGCATCTGAACACCCCTCTTTTTGCGATTAGAGCCATATTAACGGAGATAAATCGATTTAAAGGTTTGGCAGGCCCACCAGCTGCCCAATAGAGGATTTTGTATTATTTTATACTGGGAAATCCGGGTATTGAAATTTCGAGCATCTGAACACCCCTCTTTTTGCGATTAGAGCCATATTAACGGAGATAAATCGATTTAAAGGTTTGGTAGGCCCACCAGCTGCCCAATAGAGGATTTTGTATTATTTTATACTGGGAAATCCGGGTATTGAAATTTCGAGCATCTGAACACCCCTCTTTTTGCGATTAGAGCCATATTAACGGAGATAAATCGATTTAAAGGTTTGGCAGGCCCACCAGCTGCCTAATAGAGGATTTTGTATTAAATTATACTGGGAAATCCGGGTATTGAAATTTCGAGCATCTGAACACCCCTCTTTTTGCGATTAGAGCCATATTAACGGAGATAAATCGATTTAAAGGTTTGGCAGGCCCACCAGCTGCCCAATAGAGGATTTTGTATTATTTTATACTGGGAAATCCGGGTATTGAAATTTCGAGCATCTGAACACCGCTCTTTTTGCGATTAGAGCCATATTAACGGAGATAAATCGATTTAAAGGTTTGCCAGGCCCACCAGCTGCCTAATAGAGGATTTTGTATTATTTTATACTGGGAAATCCGGGTATTGAAATTTCGAGCATCTGAACACCCCTCTTTTTGCGATTAGAGCCATATTAACGGAGATAAATCGATTTAAAGGTTTGGTAGGCCCACCAGCTGCCCAATAGAGGATTTTGTATTATTTTATACTGGGAAATCCGGGTATTGAAATTTCGAGCATCTGAACACCCCTCTTTTTGCGATTAGAGCCATATTAACGGAGATAAATCGATTTAAAGGTTTGGTAGGCCCACCAGCTGCCTAATAGAGGATTTTGTATTATTTTATACTGGCAAATCCGGGTATTGAAATTTCGAGCATCTGAACACCGCTCTTTTTGCGATTAGAGCCATATTAACGGAGATAAATCGATTTAAAGGTTTGCCAGGCCCACCAGCTGCCTAATAGAGGATTTTGTATTATTTTATACTGGGAAATCCGGGTATTGAAATTTCGAGCATCTGAACACCCCTCTTTTTGCGATTAGAGCCATATTAACGGAGATAAATCGATTTAAAGGTTTGCCAGGCCCACCAGCTGCCTAATAGAGGATTTTGTATTATTTTATACTGGGAAATCCGGGTATTGAAATTTCGAGCATCTGAACACCCCTCTTTTTGCGATTAGAGCCATATTAACGGAGATAAATCGATTTAAAGGTTTGGTAGGCCCACCAGCTGCCCAATAGAGGATTTTGTATTATTTTATACTGGGAAATCCGGGTATTGAAATTTCGAGCATCTGAACACCCCTCTTTTTGCGATTAGAGCCATATTAACGGAGATAAATCGATTTAAAGGTTTGGCAGGCCCACCAGCTGCCTAATAGAGGATTTTGTATTATATTATACTGGGAAATCCGGGTATTGAAATTTCGAGCATCTGAACACCCCTCTTTTTGCGATTAGAGCCATATTAACGGAGATAAATCGATTTAAAGGTTTGGCAGGCCCACCAGCTGCCCAATAGAGGATTTTGTATTATTTTATACTGGGAAATCCGGGTATTGAAATTTCGAGCATCTGAACACCCCTCTTTTTGCGATTAGAGCCATATTAACGGAGATAAATCGATTTAAAGGTTTGGTAGGCCCACCAGCTGCCCAATAGAGGATTTTGTATTATTTTATACTGGGAAATCCGGGTATTGAAATTTCGAGCATCTGAACACCCCTCTTTTTGCGATTAGAGCCATATTAACGGAGATAAATCGATTTAAAGGTTTGGCAGGCCCACCAGCTGCCTAATAGAGGATTTTGTATTATATTATACTGGGAAATCCGGGTATTGAAATTTCGAGCATCTGAACACCCCTCTTTTTGCGATTAGAGCCATATTAACGGAGATAAATCGATTTAAAGGTTTGGCAGGCCCACCAGCTGCCCAATAGAGGATTTTGTATTATTTTATACTGGGAAATCCGGGTATTGAAATTTCGAGCATCTGAACACCCCTCTTTTTGCGATTAGAGCCATATTAACGGAGATAAATCGATTTAAAGGTTTGCCAGGCCCACCAGCTGCCTAATAGAGGATTTTGTATTATTTTATACTGGGAAATCCGGGTATTGAAATTTCGAGCATCTGAACACCCCTCTTTTTGCGATTAGAGCCATATTAACGGAGATAAATCGATTTAAAGGTTTGCCAGGCCCACCAGCTGCCTAATAGAGGATTTTGTATTATTTTATACTGGGAAATCCGGGTATTGAAATTTCGAGCATCTGAACACCCCTCTTTTTGCGATTAGAGCCATATTAACGGAGATAAATCGATTTAAAGGTTTGCCAGGCCCACCAGCTGCCTAATAGAGGATTTTGTATTATTTTATACTGGGAAATCCGGGTATTGAAATTTCGAGCATCTGAACACCCCTCTTTTTGCGATTAGAGCCATATTAACGGAGATAAATCGATTTAAAGGTTTGCCAGGCCCACCAGCTGCCTAATAGAGGATTTTGTATTATTTTATACTGGGAAATCCGGGTATTGAAATTTCGAGCATCTGAACACCCCTCTTTTTGCGATTAGAGCCATATTAACGGAGATAAATCGATTTAAAGGTTTGGTAGGCCCACCAGCTGCCCAATAGAGGATTTTGTATTATTTTATACTGGGAAATCCGGGTATTGAAATTTCGAGCATCTGAACACCCCTCTTTTTGCGATTAGAGCCATATTAACGGAGATAAATCGATTTAAAGGTTTGGTAGGCCCACCAGCTGCCTAATAGAGGATTTTGTATTATTTTATACTGGCAAATCCGGGTATTGAAATTTCGAGCATCTGAACACCGCTCTTTTTGCGATTAGAGCCATATTAACGGAGATAAATCGATTTAAAGGTTTGCCAGGCCCACCAGCTGCCTAATAGAGGATTTTGTATTATTTTATACTGGGAAATCCGGGTATTGAAATTTCGAGCATCTGAACACCCCTCTTTTTGCGATTAGAGCCATATTAACGGAGATAAATCGATTTAAAGGTTTGGTAGGCCCACCAGCTGCCCAATAGAGGATTTTGTATTATTTTATACTGGGAAATCCGGGTATTGAAATTTCGAGCATCTGAACACCCCTCTTTTTGCGATTAGAGCCATATTAACGGAGATAAATCGATTTAAAGGTTTGGTAGGCCCACCAGCTGCCCAATAGAGGATTTTGTATTATTTTATACTGGGAAATCCGGGTATTGAAATTTCGAGCATCTGAACACCCCTCTTTTTGCGATTAGAGCCATATTAACGGAGATAAATCGATTTAAAGGTTTGGTAGGCCCACCAGCTGCCTAATAGAGGATTTTGTATTATTTTATACTGGCAAATCCGGGTATTGAAATTTCGAGCATCTGAACACCGCTCTTTTTGCGATTAGAGCCATATTAACGGAGATAAATCGATTTAAAGGTTTGCCAGGCCCACCAGCTGCCTAATAGAGGATTTTGTATTATTTTATACTGGGAAATCCGGGTATTGAAATTTCGAGCATCTGAACACCCCTCTTTTTGCGATTAGAGCCATATTAACGGAGATAAATCGATTTAAAGGTTTGCCAGGCCCACCAGCTGCCTAATAGAGGATTTTGTATTATTTTATACTGGGAAATCCGGGTATTGAAATTTCGAGCATCTGAACACCCCTCTTTTTGCGATTAGAGCCATATTAACGGAGATAAATCGATTTAAAGGTTTGGTAGGCCCACCAGCTGCCCAATAGAGGATTTTGTATTATTTTATACTGGGAAATCCGGGTATTGAAATTTCGAGCATCTGAACACCCCTCTTTTTGCGATTAGAGCCATATTAACGGAGATAAATCGATTTAAAGGTTTGGCAGGCCCACCAGCTGCCTAATAGAGGATTTTGTATTATATTATACTGGGAAATCCGGGTATTGAAATTTCGAGCATCTGAACACCCCTCTTTTTGCGATTAGAGCCATATTAACGGAGATAAATCGATTTAAAGGTTTGCCAGGCCCACCAGCTGCCCAATAGAGGATTTTGTATTATTTTATACTGGGAAATCCGGGTATTGAAATTTCGAGCATCTGAACACCCCTCTTTTTGCGATTAGAGCCATATTAACGGAGATAAATCGATTTAAAGGTTTGGTAGGCCCACCAGCTGCCCAATAGAGGATTTTGTATTATATTATACTGGGAAATCCGGGTATTGAAATTTCGAGCATCTGAACACCCCTCTTTTTGCGATTAGAGCCATATTAACGGAGATAAATCGATTTAAAGGTTTGGCAGGCCCACCAGCTGCCTAATAGAGGATTTTGTATTATATTATACTGGGAAATCCGGGTATTGAAATTTCGAGCATCTGAACACCCCTCTTTTTGCGATTAGAGCCATATTAACGGAGATAAATCGATTTAAAGGTTTGGCAGGCCCACCAGCTGCCCAATAGAGGATTTTGTATTATTTTATACTGGGAAATCCGGGTATTGAAATTTCGAGCATCTGAACACCCCTCTTTTTGCGATTAGAGCCATATTAACGGAGATAAATCGATTTAAAGGTTTGCCAGGCCCACCAGCTGCCTAATAGAGGATTTTGTATTATTTTATACTGGGAAATCCGGGTATTGAAATTTCGAGCATCTGAACACCCCTCTTTTTGCGATTAGAGCCATATTAACGGAGATAAATCGATTTAAAGGTTTGCCAGGCCCACCAGCTGCCTAATAGAGGATTTTGTATTATTTTATACTGGGAAATCCGGGTATTGAAATTTCGAGCATCTGAACACCCCTCTTTTTGCGATTAGAGCCATATTAACGGAGATAAATCGATTTAAAGGTTTGCCAGGCCCACCAGCTGCCTAATAGAGGATTTTGTATTATTTTATACTGGGAAATCCGGGTATTGAAATTTCGAGCATCTGAACACCCCTCTTTTTGCGATTAGAGCCATATTAACGGAGATAAATCGATTTAAAGGTTTGCCAGGCCCACCAGCTGCCTAATAGAGGATTTTGTATTATTTTATACTGGGAAATCCGGGTATTGAAATTTCGAGCATCTGAACACCCCTCTTTTTGCGATTAGAGCCATATTAACGGAGATAAATCGATTTAAAGGTTTGCCAGGCCCACCAGCTGCCTAATAGAGGATTTTGTATTATTTTATACTGGCAAATCCGGGTATTGAAATTTCGAGCATCTGAACACCGCTCTTTTTGCGATTAGAGCCATATTAACGGAGATAAATCGATTTAAAGGTTTGCCAGGCCCACCAGCTGCCTAATAGAGGATTTTGTATTATTTTATACTGGGAAATCCGGGTATTGAAATTTCGAGCATCTGAACACCCCTCTTTTTGCGATTAGAGCCATATTAACGGAGATAAATCGATCTAAAGGTTTGCCAGGCCCACCAGCTGCCTAATAGAGGATTTTGTATTATTTTATACTGGCAAATCCGGGTATTGAAATTTCGAGCATCTGAACACCCCTCTTTTTGCGATTAGAGCCATATTAACGGAGATAAATCGATTTAAAGGTTTGCCAGGCCCACCAGCTGCCTAATAGAGGATTTTGTATTATTTTATACTGGGAAATCCGGGTATTGAAATTTCGAGCATCTGAACACCCCTCTTTTTGCGATTAGAGCCATATTAACGGAGATAAATCGATTTAAAGGTTTGCCAGGCCCACCAGCTGCCTAATAGAGGATTTTGTATTATTTTATACTGGCAAATCCGGGTATTGAAATTTCGAGCATCTGAACACCGCTCTTTTTGCGATTAGAGCCATATTAACGGAGATAAATCGATTTAAAGGTTTGCCAGGCCCACCAGCTGCCTAATAGAGGATTTTGTATTATTTTATACTGGGAAATCCGGGTATTGAAATTTCGAGCATCTGAACACCCCTCTTTTTGCGATTAGAGCCATATTAACGGAGATAAATCGATTTAAAGGTTTGGTAGGCCCACCAGCTGCCCAATAGAGGATTTTGTATTATTTTATACTGGGAAATCCGGGTATTGAAATTTCGAGCATCTGAACACCCCTCTTTTTGCGATTAGAGCCATATTAACGGAGATAAATCGATTTAAAGGTTTGGTAGGCCCACCAGCTGCCCAATAGAGGATTTTGTATTATTTTATACTGGGAAATCCGGGTATTGAAATTTCGAGCATCTGAACACCCCTCTTTTTGCGATTAGAGCCATATTAACGGAGATAAATCGATTTAAAGGTTTGGTAGGCCCACCAGCTGTCTAATAGAGGATTTTGTATTATTTTATACTGGCAAATCCGGGTATTGAAATTTCGAGCATCTGAACACCGCTCTTTTTGCGATTAGAGCCATATTACCTTTGTTACTAGCGTAACATAGGTATTAGAATCGATTTTCACACGTCCTGCCGTCTGCTCCCGATAGCCATCCACACAAGCTATCTCACCTGTATAAAACATTCTCAATCGATAGAACTCGGCGCGATCTGGCTCGACAGTTTAATTACGACATCGTAGAATCAAATTGAATATGAAAAATCGACCCAGCAAGGTGAAATTTGCTGATGTCTGTATGTGCGTCTGTGGACGCGTTTCATCTAGGCAAGCTTTTTTCGAGATGGCTCATGCGATCAATATGGTTGATATCTCGTTTGATAGGCCCCATTGCGCCATTGATCGCTATTGAATTTTTTCTCGATCTGACTTCCGGTTTCGGAGATATATAGGCCAGAATGATTTTAGTGAACGATTTTTTAAAAATCAACGGTACACTTTATCAACATGATTTCTTTAACAGTAGAAAGACCTCATCCATATCTACTTGGGGAAAAAATTTCATACCGATCTGACTTCCGGTTCCGGAGATTTACAGGATAAAAAGATTTTAGTTAACGATTTTTTACAAATCAACGGTACATCCCATCAACGTGAAATTTGCAGCAATGGAAAGACCTCATCCATATCTACCTGCAGAAAAAATTTCATACCGATCTGACGTTTGGTGTTCGAGATTCCGACTTATTACCTTTGTTACTAGCGTAACATAGGTATTAGAATCGATTTTCACACGTCCTGCCGTCTGCTCCCGATAGCCATCCACACAAGCTATCTCACCTGTATAAAACATTCTCAATCGATAGAACTCGGCGCGATCTGGCTCGACAGTTTAATTACGACATCGTAGAATCAAATTGAATATGAAAAATCGACCCAGCAAGGTGAAATTTGCTGATGTCTGTATGTGCGTCTGTGGACGCGTTTCATCTAGGCAAGCTTTTTTCGAGATGGCTCATGCGATCAATATGGTTGATATCTCGTTTGATAGGCCCCATTGCGCCATTGATCGCTATTGAATTTTTTCTCGATCTGACTTCCGGTTTCGGAGATATATAGGCCAGAATGATTTTAGTGAACGATTTTTTAAAAATCAACGGTACACTTTATCAACATGATTTCTTTAACAGTAGAAAGACCTCATCCATATCTACTTGGGGAAAAAATTTCATACCGATCTGACTTCCGGTTCCGGAGATTTACAGGATAAAAAGATTTTAGTTAACGATTTTTTACAAATCAACGGTACATCCCATCAACGTGAAATTTGCAGCAATGGAAAGACCTCATCCATATCTACCTGCAGAAAAAATTTCATACCGATCTGACGTTTGGTGTTCGAGATTCCGACTTATTACCTTTGTTACTAGCGTAACATAGGTATTAGAATCGATTTTCACACGTCCTGCCGTCTGCTCCCGATAGCCATCCACACAAGCTATCTCACCTGTATAAAACATTCTCAATCGATAGAACTCGGCGCGATCTGGCTCGACAGTTTAATTACGACATCGTAGAATCAAATTGAATATGAAAAATCGACCCAGCAAGGTGAAATTTGCTGATGTCTGTATGTGCGTCTGTGGACGCGTTTCATCTAGGCAAGCTTTTTTCGAGATGGCTCATGCGATCAATATGGTTGATATCTCGTTTGATAGGCCCCATTGCGCCATTGATCGCTATTGAATTTTTTCTCGATCTGACTTCCGGTTTCGGAGATATATAGGCCAGAATGATTTTAGTGAACGATTTTTTAAAAATCAACGGTACACTTTATCAACATGATTTCTTTAACAGTAGAAAGACCTCATCCATATCTACTTGGGGAAAAAATTTCATACCGATCTGACTTCCGGTTCCGGAGATTTACAGGATAAAAAGATTTTAGTTAACGATTTTTTACAAATCAACGGTACATCCCATCAACGTGAAATTTGCAGCAATGGAAAGACCTCATCCATATCTACCTGCAGAAAAAATTTCATACCGATCTGACGTTTGGTGTTCGAGATTCCGACTTATTACCTTTGTTACTAGCGTAACATAGGTATTAGAATCGATTTTCACACGTCCTGCCGTCTGCTCCCGATAGCCATCCACACAAGCTATCTCACCTGTATAAAACATTCTCAATCGATAGAACTCGGCGCGATCTGGCTCGACAGTTTAATTACGACATCGTAGAATCAAATTGAATATGAAAAATCGACCCAGCAAGGTGAAATTTGCTGATGTCTGTATGTGCGTCTGTGGACGCGTTTCATCTAGGCAAGCTTTTTTCGAGATGGCTCATGCGATCAATATGGTTGATATCTCGTTTGATAGGCCCCATTGCGCCATTGATCGCTATTGAATTTTTTCTCGATCTGACTTCCGGTTTCGGAGATATATAGGCCAGAATGATTTTAGTGAACGATTTTTTAAAAATCAACGGTACACTTTATCAACATGATTTCTTTAACAGTAGAAAGACCTCATCCATATCTACTTGGGGAAAAAATTTCATACCGATCTGACTTCCGGTTCCGGAGATTTACAGGATAAAAAGATTTTAGTTAACGATTTTTTACAAATCAACGGTACATCCCATCAACGTGAAATTTGCAGCAATGGAAAGACCTCATCCATATCTACCTGCAGAAAAAATTTCATACCGATCTGACGTTTGGTGTTCGAGATTCCGACTTATTACCTTTGTTACTAGCGTAACATAGGTATTAGAATCGATTTTCACACGTCCTGCCGTCTGCTCCCGATAGCCATCCACACAAGCTATCTCACCTGTATAAAACATTCTCAATCGATAGAACTCGGCGCGATCTGGCTCGACAGTTTAATTACGACATCGTAGAATCAAATTGAATATGAAAAATCGACCCAGCAAGGTGAAATTTGCTGATGTCTGTATGTGCGTCTGTGGACGCGTTTCATCTAGGCAAGCTTTTTTCGAGATGGCTCATGCGATCAATATGGTTGATATCTCGTTTGATAGGCCCCATTGCGCCATTGATCGCTATTGAATTTTTTCTCGATCTGACTTCCGGTTTCGGAGATATATAGGCCAGAATGATTTTAGTGAACGATTTTTTAAAAATCAACGGTACACTTTATCAACATGATTTCTTTAACAGTAGAAAGACCTCATCCATATCTACTTGGGGAAAAAATTTCATACCGATCTGACTTCCGGTTCCGGAGATTTACAGGATAAAAAGATTTTAGTTAACGATTTTTTACAAATCAACGGTACATCCCATCAACGTGAAATTTGCAGCAATGGAAAGACCTCATCCATATCTACCTGCAGAAAAAATTTCATACCGATCTGACGTTTGGTGTTCGAGATTCCGACTTATTACCTTTGTTACTAGCGTAACATAGGTATTAGAATCGATTTTCACACGTCCTGCCGTCTGCTCCCGATAGCCATCCACACAAGCTATCTCACCTGTATAAAACATTCTCAATCGATAGAACTCGGCGCGATCTGGCTCGACAGTTTAATTACGACATCGTAGAATCAAATTGAATATGAAAAATCGACCCAGCAAGGTGAAATTTGCTGATGTCTGTATGTGCGTCTGTGGACGCGTTTCATCTAGGCAAGCTTTTTTCGAGATGGCTCATGCGATCAATATGGTTGATATCTCGTTTGATAGGCCCCATTGCGCCATTGATCGCTATTGAATTTTTTCTCGATCTGACTTCCGGTTTCGGAGATATATAGGCCAGAATGATTTTAGTGAACGATTTTTTAAAAATCAACGGTACACTTTATCAACATGATTTCTTTAACAGTAGAAAGACCTCATCCATATCTACTTGGGGAAAAAATTTCATACCGATCTGACTTCCGGTTCCGGAGATTTACAGGATAAAAAGATTTTAGTTAACGATTTTTTACAAATCAACGGTACATCCCATCAACGTGAAATTTGCAGCAATGGAAAGACCTCATCCATATCTACCTGCAGAAAAAATTTCATACCGATCTGACGTTTGGTGTTCGAGATTCCGACTTATTACCTTTGTTACTAGCGTAACATAGGTATTAGAATCGATTTTCACACGTCCTGCCGTCTGCTCCCGATAGCCATCCACACAAGCTATCTCACCTGTATAAAACATTCTCAATCGATAGAACTCGGCGCGATCTGGCTCGACAGTTTAATTACGACATCGTAGAATCAAATTGAATATGAAAAATCGACCCAGCAAGGTGAAATTTGCTGATGTCTGTATGTGCGTCTGTGGACGCGTTTCATCTAGGCAAGCTTTTTTCGAGATGGCTCATGCGATCAATATGGTTGATATCTCGTTTGATAGGCCCCATTGCGCCATTGATCGCTATTGAATTTTTTCTCGATCTGACTTCCGGTTTCGGAGATATATAGGCCAGAATGATTTTAGTGAACGATTTTTTAAAAATCAACGGTACACTTTATCAACATGATTTCTTTAACAGTAGAAAGACCTCATCCATATCTACTTGGGGAAAAAATTTCATACCGATCTGACTTCCGGTTCCGGAGATTTACAGGATAAAAAGATTTTAGTTAACGATTTTTTACAAATCAACGGTACATCCCATCAACGTGAAATTTGCAGCAATGGAAAGACCTCATCCATATCTACCTGCAGAAAAAATTTCATACCGATCTGACGTTTGGTGTTCGAGATTCCGACTTATTACCTTTGTTACTAGCGTAACATAGGTATTAGAATCGATTTTCACACGTCCTGCCGTCTGCTCCCGATAGCCATCCACACAAGCTATCTCACCTGTATAAAACATTCTCAATCGATAGAACTCGGCGCGATCTGGCTCGACAGTTTAATTACGACATCGTAGAATCAAATTGAATATGAAAAATCGACCCAGCAAGGTGAAATTTGCTGATGTCTGTATGTGCGTCTGTGGACGCGTTTCATCTAGGCAAGCTTTTTTCGAGATGGCTCATGCGATCAATATGGTTGATATCTCGTTTGATAGGCCCCATTGCGCCATTGATCGCTATTGAATTTTTTCTCGATCTGACTTCCGGTTTCGGAGATATATAGGCCAGAATGATTTTAGTGAACGATTTTTTAAAAATCAACGGTACACTTTATCAACATGATTTCTTTAACAGTAGAAAGACCTCATCCATATCTACTTGGGGAAAAAATTTCATACCGATCTGACTTCCGGTTCCGGAGATTTACAGGATAAAAAGATTTTAGTTAACGATTTTTTACAAATCAACGGTACATCCCATCAACGTGAAATTTGCAGCAATGGAAAGACCTCATCCATATCTACCTGCAGAAAAAATTTCATACCGATCTGACGTTTGGTGTTCGAGATTCCGACTTATTACCTTTGTTACTAGCGTAACATAGGTATTAGAATCGATTTTCACACGTCCTGCCGTCTGCTCCCGATAGCCATCCACACAAGCTATCTCACCTGTATAAAACATTCTCAATCGATAGAACTCGGCGCGATCTGGCTCGACAGTTTAATTACGACATCGTAGAATCAAATTGAATATGAAAAATCGACCCAGCAAGGTGAAATTTGCTGATGTCTGTATGTGCGTCTGTGGACGCGTTTCATCTAGGCAAGCTTTTTTCGAGATGGCTCATGCGATCAATATGGTTGATATCTCGTTTGATAGGCCCCATTGCGCCATTGATCGCTATTGAATTTTTTCTCGATCTGACTTCCGGTTTCGGAGATATATAGGCCAGAATGATTTTAGTGAACGATTTTTTAAAAATCAACGGTACACTTTATCAACATGATTTCTTTAACAGTAGAAAGACCTCATCCATATCTACTTGGGGAAAAAATTTCATACCGATCTGACTTCCGGTTCCGGAGATTTACAGGATAAAAAGATTTTAGTTAACGATTTTTTACAAATCAACGGTACATCCCATCAACGTGAAATTTGCAGCAATGGAAAGACCTCATCCATATCTACCTGCAGAAAAAATTTCATACCGATCTGACGTTTGGTGTTCGAGATTCCGACTTATTACCTTTGTTACTAGCGTAACATAGGTATTAGAATCGATTTTCACACGTCCTGCCGTCTGCTCCCGATAGCCATCCACACAAGCTATCTCACCTGTATAAAACATTCTCAATCGATAGAACTCGGCGCGATCTGGCTCGACAGTTTAATTACGACATCGTAGAATCAAATTGAATATGAAAAATCGACCCAGCAAGGTGAAATTTGCTGATGTCTGTATGTGCGTCTGTGGACGCGTTTCATCTAGGCAAGCTTTTTTCGAGATGGCTCATGCGATCAATATGGTTGATATCTCGTTTGATAGGCCCCATTGCGCCATTGATCGCTATTGAATTTTTTCTCGATCTGACTTCCGGTTTCGGAGATATATAGGCCAGAATGATTTTAGTGAACGATTTTTTAAAAATCAACGGTACACTTTATCAACATGATTTCTTTAACAGTAGAAAGACCTCATCCATATCTACTTGGGGAAAAAATTTCATACCGATCTGACTTCCGGTTCCGGAGATTTACAGGATAAAAAGATTTTAGTTAACGATTTTTTACAAATCAACGGTACATCCCATCAACGTGAAATTTGCAGCAATGGAAAGACCTCATCCATATCTACCTGCAGAAAAAATTTCATACCGATCTGACGTTTGGTGTTCGAGATTCCGACTTATTACCTTTGTTACTAGCGTAACATAGGTATTAGAATCGATTTTCACACGTCCTGCCGTCTGCTCCCGATAGCCATCCACACAAGCTATCTCACCTGTATAAAACATTCTCAATCGATAGAACTCGGCGCGATCTGGCTCGACAGTTTAATTACGACATCGTAGAATCAAATTGAATATGAAAAATCGACCCAGCAAGGTGAAATTTGCTGATGTCTGTATGTGCGTCTGTGGACGCGTTTCATCTAGGCAAGCTTTTTTCGAGATGGCTCATGCGATCAATATGGTTGATATCTCGTTTGATAGGCCCCATTGCGCCATTGATCGCTATTGAATTTTTTCTCGATCTGACTTCCGGTTTCGGAGATATATAGGCCAGAATGATTTTAGTGAACGATTTTTTAAAAATCAACGGTACACTTTATCAACATGATTTCTTTAACAGTAGAAAGACCTCATCCATATCTACTTGGGGAAAAAATTTCATACCGATCTGACTTCCGGTTCCGGAGATTTACAGGATAAAAAGATTTTAGTTAACGATTTTTTACAAATCAACGGTACATCCCATCAACGTGAAATTTGCAGCAATGGAAAGACCTCATCCATATCTACCTGCAGAAAAAATTTCATACCGATCTGACGTTTGGTGTTCGAGATTCCGACTTATTACCTTTGTTACTAGCGTAACATAGGTATTAGAATCGATTTTCACACGTCCTGCCGTCTGCTCCCGATAGCCATCCACACAAGCTATCTCACCTGTATAAAACATTCTCAATCGATAGAACTCGGCGCGATCTGGCTCGACAGTTTAATTACGACATCGTAGAATCAAATTGAATATGAAAAATCGACCCAGCAAGGTGAAATTTGCTGATGTCTGTATGTGCGTCTGTGGACGCGTTTCATCTAGGCAAGCTTTTTTCGAGATGGCTCATGCGATCAATATGGTTGATATCTCGTTTGATAGGCCCCATTGCGCCATTGATCGCTATTGAATTTTTTCTCGATCTGACTTCCGGTTTCGGAGATATATAGGCCAGAATGATTTTAGTGAACGATTTTTTAAAAATCAACGGTACACTTTATCAACATGATTTCTTTAACAGTAGAAAGACCTCATCCATATCTACTTGGGGAAAAAATTTCATACCGATCTGACTTCCGGTTCCGGAGATTTACAGGATAAAAAGATTTTAGTTAACGATTTTTTACAAATCAACGGTACATCCCATCAACGTGAAATTTGCAGCAATGGAAAGACCTCATCCATATCTACCTGCAGAAAAAATTTCATACCGATCTGACGTTTGGTGTTCGAGATTCCGACTTATTACCTTTGTTACTAGCGTAACATAGGTATTAGAATCGATTTTCACACGTCCTGCCGTCTGCTCCCGATAGCCATCCACACAAGCTATCTCACCTGTATAAAACATTCTCAATCGATAGAACTCGGCGCGATCTGGCTCGACAGTTTAATTACGACATCGTAGAATCAAATTGAATATGAAAAATCGACCCAGCAAGGTGAAATTTGCTGATGTCTGTATGTGCGTCTGTGGACGCGTTTCATCTAGGCAAGCTTTTTTCGAGATGGCTCATGCGATCAATATGGTTGATATCTCGTTTGATAGGCCCCATTGCGCCATTGATCGCTATTGAATTTTTTCTCGATCTGACTTCCGGTTTCGGAGATATATAGGCCAGAATGATTTTAGTGAACGATTTTTTAAAAATCAACGGTACACTTTATCAACATGATTTCTTTAACAGTAGAAAGACCTCATCCATATCTACTTGGGGAAAAAATTTCATACCGATCTGACTTCCGGTTCCGGAGATTTACAGGATAAAAAGATTTTAGTTAACGATTTTTTACAAATCAACGGTACATCCCATCAACGTGAAATTTGCAGCAATGGAAAGACCTCATCCATATCTACCTGCAGAAAAAATTTCATACCGATCTGACGTTTGGTGTTCGAGATTCCGACTTATTACCTTTGTTACTAGCGTAACATAGGTATTAGAATCGATTTTCACACGTCCTGCCGTCTGCTCCCGATAGCCATCCACACAAGCTATCTCACCTGTATAAAACATTCTCAATCGATAGAACTCGGCGCGATCTGGCTCGACAGTTTAATTACGACATCGTAGAATCAAATTGAATATGAAAAATCGACCCAGCAAGGTGAAATTTGCTGATGTCTGTATGTGCGTCTGTGGACGCGTTTCATCTAGGCAAGCTTTTTTCGAGATGGCTCATGCGATCAATATGGTTGATATCTCGTTTGATAGGCCCCATTGCGCCATTGATCGCTATTGAATTTTTTCTCGATCTGACTTCCGGTTTCGGAGATATATAGGCCAGAATGATTTTAGTGAACGATTTTTTAAAAATCAACGGTACACTTTATCAACATGATTTCTTTAACAGTAGAAAGACCTCATCCATATCTACTTGGGGAAAAAATTTCATACCGATCTGACTTCCGGTTCCGGAGATTTACAGGATAAAAAGATTTTAGTTAACGATTTTTTACAAATCAACGGTACATCCCATCAACGTGAAATTTGCAGCAATGGAAAGACCTCATCCATATCTACCTGCAGAAAAAATTTCATACCGATCTGACGTTTGGTGTTCGAGATTCCGACTTATTACCTTTGTTACTAGCGTAACATAGGTATTAGAATCGATTTTCACACGTCCTGCCGTCTGCTCCCGATAGCCATCCACACAAGCTATCTCACCTGTATAAAACATTCTCAATCGATAGAACTCGGCGCGATCTGGCTCGACAGTTTAATTACGACATCGTAGAATCAAATTGAATATGAAAAATCGACCCAGCAAGGTGAAATTTGCTGATGTCTGTATGTGCGTCTGTGGACGCGTTTCATCTAGGCAAGCTTTTTTCGAGATGGCTCATGCGATCAATATGGTTGATATCTCGTTTGATAGGCCCCATTGCGCCATTGATCGCTATTGAATTTTTTCTCGATCTGACTTCCGGTTTCGGAGATATATAGGCCAGAATGATTTTAGTGAACGATTTTTTAAAAATCAACGGTACACTTTATCAACATGATTTCTTTAACAGTAGAAAGACCTCATCCATATCTACTTGGGGAAAAAATTTCATACCGATCTGACTTCCGGTTCCGGAGATTTACAGGATAAAAAGATTTTAGTTAACGATTTTTTACAAATCA
Source organism: Ochlerotatus camptorhynchus (assembly GCF_037179485.1). NCBI lineage: Eukaryota > Metazoa > Arthropoda > Insecta > Diptera > Culicidae > Ochlerotatus > Ochlerotatus camptorhynchus. The sequence continues at coordinate 24,845 of NW_027041478.1, forward strand.
ACGGTACATCCCATCAACGTGAAATTTGCAGCAATGGAAAGACCTCATCCATATCTACCTGCAGAAAAATTTCATACCGATCTGACGTTTGGTGTTCGAGATTCCGACTTATTACCTTTGTTACTAGCGTAACATAGGTATTAGAATCGATTTTCACACGTCCTGCCGTCTGCTCCCGATAGCCATCCACACAAGCTATCTCACCTGTATAAAACATTCTCAATCGATAGAACTCGGCGCGATCTGGCTCGACAGTTTAATTACGACATCGTAGAATCAAATTGAATATGAAAAATCGACCCAGCAAGGTGAAATTTGCTGATGTCTGTATGTGCGTCTGTGGACGCGTTTCATCTAGGCAAGCTTTTTTCGAGATGGCTCATGCGATCAATATGGTTGATATCTCGTTTGATAGGCCCCATTGCGCCATTGATCGCTATTGAATTTTTTCTCGATCTGACTTCCGGTTTCGGAGATATATAGGCCAGAATGATTTTAGTGAACGATTTTTTAAAAATCAACGGTACACTTTATCAACATGATTTCTTTAACAGTAGAAAGACCTCATCCATATCTACTTGGGGAAAAAATTTCATACCGATCTGACTTCCGGTTCCGGAGATTTACAGGATAAAAAGATTTTAGTTAACGATTTTTTACAAATCAACGGTACATCCCATCAACGTGAAATTTGCAGCAATGGAAAGACCTCATCCATATCTACCTGCAGAAAAAATTTCATACCGATCTGACGTTTGGTGTTCGAGATTCCGACTTATTACCTTTGTTACTAGCGTAACATAGGTATTAGAATCGATTTTCACACGTCCTGCCGTCTGCTCCCGATAGCCATCCACACAAGCTATCTCACCTGTATAAAACATTCTCAATCGATAGAACTCGGCGCGATCTGGCTCGACAGTTTAATTACGACATCGTAGAATCAAATTGAATATGAAAAATCGACCCAGCAAGGTGAAATTTGCTGATGTCTGTATGTGCGTCTGTGGACGCGTTTCATCTAGGCAAGCTTTTTTCGAGATGGCTCATGCGATCAATATGGTTGATATCTCGTTTGATAGGCCCCATTGCGCCATTGATCGCTATTGAATTTTTTCTCGATCTGACTTCCGGTTTCGGAGATATATAGGCCAGAATGATTTTAGTGAACGATTTTTTAAAAATCAACGGTACACTTTATCAACATGATTTCTTTAACAGTAGAAAGACCTCATCCATATCTACTTGGGGAAAAAATTTCATACCGATCTGACTTCCGGTTCCGGAGATTTACAGGATAAAAAGATTTTAGTTAACGATTTTTTACAAATCAACGGTACATCCCATCAACGTGAAATTTGCAGCAATGGAAAGACCTCATCCATATCTACCTGCAGAAAAAATTTCATACCGATCTGACGTTTGGTGTTCGAGATTCCGACTTATTACCTTTGTTACTAGCGTAACATAGGTATTAGAATCGATTTTCACACGTCCTGCCGTCTGCTCCCGATAGCCATCCACACAAGCTATCTCACCTGTATAAAACATTCTCAATCGATAGAACTCGGCGCGATCTGGCTCGACAGTTTAATTACGACATCGTAGAATCAAATTGAATATGAAAAATCGACCCAGCAAGGTGAAATTTGCTGATGTCTGTATGTGCGTCTGTGGACGCGTTTCATCTAGGCAAGCTTTTTTCGAGATGGCTCATGCGATCAATATGGTTGATATCTCGTTTGATAGGCCCCATTGCGCCATTGATCGCTATTGAATTTTTTCTCGATCTGACTTCCGGTTTCGGAGATATATAGGCCAGAATGATTTTAGTGAACGATTTTTTAAAAATCAACGGTACACTTTATCAACATGATTTCTTTAACAGTAGAAAGACCTCATCCATATCTACTTGGGGAAAAAATTTCATACCGATCTGACTTCCGGTTCCGGAGATTTACAGGATAAAAAGATTTTAGTTAACGATTTTTTACAAATCAACGGTACATCCCATCAACGTGAAATTTGCAGCAATGGAAAGACCTCATCCATATCTACCTGCAGAAAAAATTTCATACCGATCTGACGTTTGGTGTTCGAGATTCCGACTTATTACCTTTGTTACTAGCGTAACATAGGTATTAGAATCGATTTTCACACGTCCTGCCGTCTGCTCCCGATAGCCATCCACACAAGCTATCTCACCTGTATAAAACATTCTCAATCGATAGAACTCGGCGCGATCTGGCTCGACAGTTTAATTACGACATCGTAGAATCAAATTGAATATGAAAAATCGACCCAGCAAGGTGAAATTTGCTGATGTCTGTATGTGCGTCTGTGGACGCGTTTCATCTAGGCAAGCTTTTTTCGAGATGGCTCATGCGATCAATATGGTTGATATCTCGTTTGATAGGCCCCATTGCGCCATTGATCGCTATTGAATTTTTTCTCGATCTGACTTCCGGTTTCGGAGATATATAGGCCAGAATGATTTTAGTGAACGATTTTTTAAAAATCAACGGTACACTTTATCAACATGATTTCTTTAACAGTAGAAAGACCTCATCCATATCTACTTGGGGAAAAAATTTCATACCGATCTGACTTCCGGTTCCGGAGATTTACAGGATAAAAAGATTTTAGTTAACGATTTTTTACAAATCAACGGTACATCCCATCAACGTGAAATTTGCAGCAATGGAAAGACCTCATCCATATCTACCTGCAGAAAAAATTTCATACCGATCTGACGTTTGGTGTTCGAGATTCCGACTTATTACCTTTGTTACTAGCGTAACATAGGTATTAGAATCGATTTTCACACGTCCTGCCGTCTGCTCCCGATAGCCATCCACACAAGCTATCTCACCTGTATAAAACATTCTCAATCGATAGAACTCGGCGCGATCTGGCTCGACAGTTTAATTACGACATCGTAGAATCAAATTGAATATGAAAAATCGACCCAGCAAGGTGAAATTTGCTGATGTCTGTATGTGCGTCTGTGGACGCGTTTCATCTAGGCAAGCTTTTTTCGAGATGGCTCATGCGATCAATATGGTTGATATCTCGTTTGATAGGCCCCATTGCGCCATTGATCGCTATTGAATTTTTTCTCGATCTGACTTCCGGTTTCGGAGATATATAGGCCAGAATGATTTTAGTGAACGATTTTTTAAAAATCAACGGTACACTTTATCAACATGATTTCTTTAACAGTAGAAAGACCTCATCCATATCTACTTGGGGAAAAAATTTCATACCGATCTGACTTCCGGTTCCGGAGATTTACAGGATAAAAAGATTTTAGTTAACGATTTTTTACAAATCAACGGTACATCCCATCAACGTGAAATTTGCAGCAATGGAAAGACCTCATCCATATCTACCTGCAGAAAAAATTTCATACCGATCTGACGTTTGGTGTTCGAGATTCCGACTTATTACCTTTGTTACTAGCGTAACATAGGTATTAGAATCGATTTTCACACGTCCTGCCGTCTGCTCCCGATAGCCATCCACACAAGCTATCTCACCTGTATAAAACATTCTCAATCGATAGAACTCGGCGCGATCTGGCTCGACAGTTTAATTACGACATCGTAGAATCAAATTGAATATGAAAAATCGACCCAGCAAGGTGAAATTTGCTGATGTCTGTATGTGCGTCTGTGGACGCGTTTCATCTAGGCAAGCTTTTTTCGAGATGGCTCATGCGATCAATATGGTTGATATCTCGTTTGATAGGCCCCATTGCGCCATTGATCGCTATTGAATTTTTTCTCGATCTGACTTCCGGTTTCGGAGATATATAGGCCAGAATGATTTTAGTGAACGATTTTTTAAAAATCAACGGTACACTTTATCAACATGATTTCTTTAACAGTAGAAAGACCTCATCCATATCTACTTGGGGAAAAAATTTCATACCGATCTGACTTCCGGTTCCGGAGATTTACAGGATAAAAAGATTTTAGTTAACGATTTTTTACAAATCAACGGTACATCCCATCAACGTGAAATTTGCAGCAATGGAAAGACCTCATCCATATCTACCTGCAGAAAAAATTTCATACCGATCTGACGTTTGGTGTTCGAGATTCCGACTTATTACCTTTGTTACTAGCGTAACATAGGTATTAGAATCGATTTTCACACGTCCTGCCGTCTGCTCCCGATAGCCATCCACACAAGCTATCTCACCTGTATAAAACATTCTCAATCGATAGAACTCGGCGCGATCTGGCTCGACAGTTTAATTACGACATCGTAGAATCAAATTGAATATGAAAAATCGACCCAGCAAGGTGAAATTTGCTGATGTCTGTATGTGCGTCTGTGGACGCGTTTCATCTAGGCAAGCTTTTTTCGAGATGGCTCATGCGATCAATATGGTTGATATCTCGTTTGATAGGCCCCATTGCGCCATTGATCGCTATTGAATTTTTTCTCGATCTGACTTCCGGTTTCGGAGATATATAGGCCAGAATGATTTTAGTGAACGATTTTTTAAAAATCAACGGTACACTTTATCAACATGATTTCTTTAACAGTAGAAAGACCTCATCCATATCTACTTGGGGAAAAAATTTCATACCGATCTGACTTCCGGTTCCGGAGATTTACAGGATAAAAAGATTTTAGTTAACGATTTTTTACAAATCAACGGTACATCCCATCAACGTGAAATTTGCAGCAATGGAAAGACCTCATCCATATCTACCTGCAGAAAAAATTTCATACCGATCTGACGTTTGGTGTTCGAGATTCCGACTTATTACCTTTGTTACTAGCGTAACATAGGTATTAGAATCGATTTTCACACGTCCTGCCGTCTGCTCCCGATAGCCATCCACACAAGCTATCTCACCTGTATAAAACATTCTCAATCGATAGAACTCGGCGCGATCTGGCTCGACAGTTTAATTACGACATCGTAGAATCAAATTGAATATGAAAAATCGACCCAGCAAGGTGAAATTTGCTGATGTCTGTATGTGCGTCTGTGGACGCGTTTCATCTAGGCAAGCTTTTTTCGAGATGGCTCATGCGATCAATATGGTTGATATCTCGTTTGATAGGCCCCATTGCGCCATTGATCGCTATTGAATTTTTTCTCGATCTGACTTCCGGTTTCGGAGATATATAGGCCAGAATGATTTTAGTGAACGATTTTTTAAAAATCAACGGTACACTTTATCAACATGATTTCTTTAACAGTAGAAAGACCTCATCCATATCTACTTGGGGAAAAAATTTCATACCGATCTGACTTCCGGTTCCGGAGATTTACAGGATAAAAAGATTTTAGTTAACGATTTTTTACAAATCAACGGTACATCCCATCAACGTGAAATTTGCAGCAATGGAAAGACCTCATCCATATCTACCTGCAGAAAAAATTTCATACCGATCTGACGTTTGGTGTTCGAGATTCCGACTTATTACCTTTGTTACTAGCGTAACATAGGTATTAGAATCGATTTTCACACGTCCTGCCGTCTGCTCCCGATAGCCATCCACACAAGCTATCTCACCTGTATAAAACATTCTCAATCGATAGAACTCGGCGCGATCTGGCTCGACAGTTTAATTACGACATCGTAGAATCAAATTGAATATGAAAAATCGACCCAGCAAGGTGAAATTTGCTGATGTCTGTATGTGCGTCTGTGGACGCGTTTCATCTAGGCAAGCTTTTTTCGAGATGGCTCATGCGATCAATATGGTTGATATCTCGTTTGATAGGCCCCATTGCGCCATTGATCGCTATTGAATTTTTTCTCGATCTGACTTCCGGTTTCGGAGATATATAGGCCAGAATGATTTTAGTGAACGATTTTTTAAAAATCAACGGTACACTTTATCAACATGATTTCTTTAACAGTAGAAAGACCTCATCCATATCTACTTGGGGAAAAAATTTCATACCGATCTGACTTCCGGTTCCGGAGATTTACAGGATAAAAAGATTTTAGTTAACGATTTTTTACAAATCAACGGTACATCCCATCAACGTGAAATTTGCAGCAATGGAAAGACCTCATCCATATCTACCTGCAGAAAAAATTTCATACCGATCTGACGTTTGGTGTTCGAGATTCCGACTTATTACCTTTGTTACTAGCGTAACATAGGTATTAGAATCGATTTTCACACGTCCTGCCGTCTGCTCCCGATAGCCATCCACACAAGCTATCTCACCTGTATAAAACATTCTCAATCGATAGAACTCGGCGCGATCTGGCTCGACAGTTTAATTACGACATCGTAGAATCAAATTGAATATGAAAAATCGACCCAGCAAGGTGAAATTTGCTGATGTCTGTATGTGCGTCTGTGGACGCGTTTCATCTAGGCAAGCTTTTTTCGAGATGGCTCATGCGATCAATATGGTTGATATCTCGTTTGATAGGCCCCATTGCGCCATTGATCGCTATTGAATTTTTTCTCGATCTGACTTCCGGTTTCGGAGATATATAGGCCAGAATGATTTTAGTGAACGATTTTTTAAAATCAACGGTACACTTTATCAACATGATTTCTTTAACAGTAGAAAGACCTCATCCATATCTACTTGGGGAAAAAATTTCATACCGATCTGACTTCCGGTTCCGGAGATTTACAGGATAAAAAGATTTTAGTTAACGATTTTTTACAAATCAACGGTACATCCCATCAACGTGAAATTTGCAGCAATGGAAAGACCTCATCCATATCTACCTGCAGAAAAAATTTCATACCGATCTGACGTTTGGTGTTCGAGATTCCGACTTATTACCTTTGTTACTAGCGTAACATAGGTATTAGAATCGATTTTCACACGTCCTGCCGTCTGCTCCCGATAGCCATCCACACAAGCTATCTCACCTGTATAAAACATTCTCAATCGATAGAACTCGGCGCGATCTGGCTCGACAGTTTAATTACGACATCGTAGAATCAAATTGAATATGAAAAATCGACCCAGCAAGGTGAAATTTGCTGATGTCTGTATGTGCGTCTGTGGACGCGTTTCATCTAGGCAAGCTTTTTTCGAGATGGCTCATGCGATCAATATGGTTGATATCTCGTTTGATAGGCCCCATTGCGCCATTGATCGCTATTGAATTTTTTCTCGATCTGACTTCCGGTTTCGGAGATATATAGGCCAGAATGATTTTAGTGAACGATTTTTTAAAAATCAACGGTACACTTTATCAACATGATTTCTTTAACAGTAGAAAGACCTCATCCATATCTACTTGGGGAAAAAATTTCATACCGATCTGACTTCCGGTTCCGGAGATTTACAGGATAAAAAGATTTTAGTTAACGATTTTTTACAAATCAACGGTACATCCCATCAACGTGAAATTTGCAGCAATGGAAAGACCTCATCCATATCTACCTGCAGAAAAAATTTCATACCGATCTGACGTTTGGTGTTCGAGATTCCGACTTATTACCTTTGTTACTAGCGTAACATAGGTATTAGAATCGATTTTCACACGTCCTGCCGTCTGCTCCCGATAGCCATCCACACAAGCTATCTCACCTGTATAAAACATTCTCAATCGATAGAACTCGGCGCGATCTGGCTCGACAGTTTAATTACGACATCGTAGAATCAAATTGAATATGAAAAATCGACCCAGCAAGGTGAAATTTGCTGATGTCTGTATGTGCGTCTGTGGACGCGTTTCATCTAGGCAAGCTTTTTTCGAGATGGCTCATGCGATCAATATGGTTGATATCTCGTTTGATAGGCCCCATTGCGCCATTGATCGCTATTGAATTTTTTCTCGATCTGACTTCCGGTTTCGGAGATATATAGGCCAGAATGATTTTAGTGAACGATTTTTTAAAAATCAACGGTACACTTTATCAACATGATTTCTTTAACAGTAGAAAGACCTCATCCATATCTACTTGGGGAAAAAATTTCATACCGATCTGACTTCCGGTTCCGGAGATTTACAGGATAAAAAGATTTTAGTTAACGATTTTTTACAAATCAACGGTACATCCCATCAACGTGAAATTTGCAGCAATGGAAAGACCTCATCCATATCTACCTGCAGAAAAAATTTCATACCGATCTGACGTTTGGTGTTCGAGATTCCGACTTATTACCTTTGTTACTAGCGTAACATAGGTATTAGAATCGATTTTCACACGTCCTGCCGTCTGCTCCCGATAGCCATCCACACAAGCTATCTCACCTGTATAAAACATTCTCAATCGATAGAACTCGGCGCGATCTGGCTCGACAGTTTAATTACG
>NW_027041480.1:0-42429 GCF_037179485.1 Ochlerotatus camptorhynchus
AGTATGTATTTTTGGGGTGAAAAAAAAAAATGGATTTGTAGGGTTCAACCGAAGTGAAAAAAATGGATTTTTGGCGATTTTTGTAGCCTCAAAATGGCACCCTTAACGAGTTCAGAACCACTTCTAACCATTCTAGGATGGTGCAATGGAATGTCCCCTAGATGTGGAGAATGACAATAACGGGATCAGAATGCGTTTAGTATGTATTTTGGGGTGAAAAAAAAAATGGATTTGTAGGGTTCAACCGAAGTGAAAAAAATGGATTTTTGGCGATTTTTGTAGCCTCAAAATGGCACCCTTAACGAGTTCAGAACCACTTCTAACCATTCTAGGATGGTGCAATGGAATGTCCCCTAGATGTGGAGAATGACAATAACGGGATCAGAATGCGTTTAGTATGTATTTTTGGGGTGAAAAAAAAAATGGATTTGTAGGGTTCAACCGAAGTGAAAAAAATGGATTTTTGGCGATTTTTGTAGCCTCAAAATGGCACCCTTAACGAGTTCAGAACCACTTCTAACCATTCTAGGATGGTGCAATGGAATGTCCCCTAGATGTGGAGAATGACAATAACGGGATCAGAATGCGTTTAGTATGTATTTTTGGGGTGAAAAAAAAAAATGGATTTGTAGGGTTCAACCGAAGTGAAAAAAATGGATTTTTGGCGATTTTTGTAGCCTCAAAATGGCACCCTTAACGAGTTCAGAACCACTTCTAACCATTCTAGGATGGTGCAATGGAATGTCCCCTAGATGTGGAGAATGACAATAACGGGATCAGAATGCGTTTAGTATGTATTTTTGGGGTGAAAAAAAAAAATGGATTTGTAGGGTTCAACCGAAGTGAAAAAAATGGATTTTTGGCGATTTTTGTAGCCTCAAAATGGCACCCTTAACGAGTTCAGAACCACTTCTAACCATTCTAGGATGGTGCAATGGAATGTCCCCTAGATGTGGAGAATGACAATAACGGGATCAGAATGCGTTTAGTATGTATTTTTGGGGTGAAAAAAAAAATGGATTTGTAGGGTTCAACCGAAGTGAAAAAAATGGATTTTTGGCGATTTTTGTAGCCTCAAAATGGCACCCTTAACGAGTTCAGAACCACTTCTAACCATTCTAGGAATGGTGCAATGGAATGTCCCCTAGATGTGGAGAATGACAATAACGGGATCAGAATGCGTTTAGTATGTATTTTTGGGGTGAAAAAAAAAATGGATTTGTAGGGTTCAACCGAAGTGAAAAAAATGGATTTTTGGCGATTTTTGTAGCCTCAAAATGGCACCCTTAACGAGTTCAGAACCACTTCTAACCATTCTAGGATGGTGCAATGGAATGTCCCCTAGATGTGGAGAATGACAATAACGGGATCAGAATGCGTTTAGTATGTATTTTTGGGGTGAAAAAAAAAAATGGATTTGTAGGGTTCAACCGAAGTGAAAAAAATGGATTTTTGGCGATTTTTGTAGCCTCAAAATGGCACCCTTAACGAGTTCAGAACCACTTCTAACCATTCTAGGATGGTGCAATGGAATGTCCCCTAGATGTGGAGAATGACAATAACGGGATCAGAATGCGTTTAGTATGTATTTTTGGGGTGAAAAAAAAAAATGGATTTGTAGGGTTCAACCGAAGTGAAAAAAATGGATTTTTGGCGATTTTTGTAGCCTCAAAATGGCACCCTTAACGAGTTCAGAACCACTTCTAACCATTCTAGGATGGTGCAATGGAATGTCCCCTAGATGTGGAGAATGACAATAACGGGATCAGAATGCGTTTAGTATGTATTTTTGGGGTGAAAAAAAAAAATGGATTTGTAGGGTTCAACCGAAGTGAAAAAAATGGATTTTTGGCGATTTTTGTAGCCTCAAAATGGCACCCTTAACGAGTTCAGAACCACTTCTAACCATTCTAGGATGGTGCAATGGAATGTCCCCTAGATGTGGAGAATGACAATAACGGGATCAGAATGCGTTTAGTATGTATTTTTGGGGTGAAAAAAAAAATGGATTTGTAGGGTTCAACCGAAGTGAAAAAAAATGGATTTTTTGGCGATTTTTGTAGCCTCAAAATGGCACCCTTAACGAGTTCAGAACCACTTCTAACCATTCTAGGATGGTGCAATGGAATGTCCCCTAGATGTGGAGAATGACAATAACGGGATCAGAATGCGTTTAGTATGTATTTTTGGGGTGAAAAAAAAAATGGATTTGTAGGGTTCAACCGAAGTGAAAAAAATGGATTTTTGGCGATTTTTGTAGCCTCAAAATGGCACCCTTAACGAGTTCAGAACCACTTCTAACCATTCTAGGATGGTGCAATGGAATGTCCCCTAGATGTGGAGAATGACAATAACGGGATCAGAATGCGTTTAGTATGTATTTTTGGGGTGAAAAAAAAAATGGATTTGTAGGGTTCAACCGAAGTGAAAAAAATGGATTTTTGGCGATTTTTTGTAGCCTCAAAATGGCACCCTTAACGAGTTCAGAACCACTTCTAACCATTCTAGGATGGTGCAATGGAATGTCCCCTAGATGTGGAGAATGACAATAACGGGATCAGAATGCGTTTTAGTATGTATTTTTGGGGTGAAAAAAAAAATGGATTTGTAGGGTTCAACCGAAGTGAAAAAAATGGATTTTTGGCGATTTTTGTAGCCTCAAAATGGCACCCTTAACGAGTTCAGAACCACTTCTAACCATTCTAGGATGGTGCAATGGAATGTCCCCTAGATGTGGAGAATGACAATAACGGGATCAGAATGCGTTTAGTATGTATTTTTGGGGTGAAAAAAAAAATGGATTTGTAGGGTTCAACCGAAGTGAAAAAAATGGATTTTTGGCGATTTTTGTAGCCTCAAAATGGCACCCTTAACGAGTTCAGAACCACTTCTAACCATTCTAGGATGGTGCAATGGAATGTCCCCTAGATGTGGAGAATGACAATAACGGGATCAGAATGCGTTTAGTATGTATTTTTGGGGTGAAAAAAAAAATGGATTTGTAGGGTTCAACCGAAGTGAAAAAAATGGATTTTTGGCGATTTTTGTAGCCTCAAAATGGCACCCTTAACGAGTTCAGAACCACTTCTAACCATTCTAGGATGGTGCAATGGAATGTCCCCTAGATGTGGAGAATGACAATAACGGGATCAGAATGCGTTTAGTATGTATTTTTGGGGTGAAAAAAAAAATGGATTTGTAGGGTTCAACCGAAGTGAAAAAAATGGATTTTTGGCGATTTTTGTAGCCTCAAAATGGCACCCTTAACGAGTTCAGAACCACTTCTAACCATTCTAGGATGGTGCAATGGAATGTCCCCTAGATGTGGAGAATGACAATAACGGGATCAGAATGCGTTTAGTATGTATTTTTGGGGTGAAAAAAAAAATGGATTTGTAGGGTTCAACCGAAGTGAAAAAAATGGATTTTTGGCGATTTTTGTAGCCTCAAAATGGCACCCTTAACGAGTTCAGAACCACTTCTAACCATTCTAGGATGGTGCAATGGAATGTCCCCTAGATGTGGAGAATGACAATAACGGGATCAGAATGCGTTTAGTATGTATTTTTGGGGTGAAAAAAAAAATGGATTTGTAGGGTTCAACCGAAGTGAAAAAAATGGATTTTTGGCGATTTTTGTAGCCTCAAAATGGCACCCTTAACGAGTTCAGAACCACTTCTAACCATTCTAGGATGGTGCAATGGAATGTCCCCCTAGATGTGGAGAATGACAATAACGGGATCAGAATGCGTTTAGTATGTATTTTTGGGGTGAAAAAAAAAAATGGATTTGTAGGGTTCAACCGAAGTGAAAAAAAATGGATTTTTGGCGATTTTTGTAGCCTCAAAATGGCACCCTTAACGAGTTCAGAACCACTTCTAACCATTCTAGGATGGTGCAATGGAATGTCCCCTAGATGTGGAGAATGACAATAACGGGATCAGAATGCGTTTAGTATGTATTTTTGGGGTGAAAAAAAAAAATGGATTTGTAGGGTTCAACCGAAGTGAAAAAAATGGATTTTTGGCGATTTTTGTAGCCTCAAAATGGCACCCTTAACGAGTTCAGAACCACTTCTAACCATTCTAGGATGGTGCAATGGAATGTCCCCTAGATGTGGAGAATGACAATAACGGGATCAGAATGCGTTTAGTATGTATTTTTGGGGTGAAAAAAAAAAATGGATTTGTAGGGTTCAACCGAAGTGAAAAAAATGGATTTTTGGCGATTTTTGTAGCCTCAAAATGGCACCCTTAACGAGTTCAGAACCACTTCTAACCATTCTAGGATGGTGCAATGGAATGTCCCCTAGATGTGGAGAATGACAATAACGGGATCAGAATGCGTTTAGTATGTATTTTTGGGGTGAAAAAAAAAAATGGATTTGTAGGGTTCAACCGAAGTGAAAAAAATGGATTTTTGGCGATTTTTGTAGCCTCAAAATGGCACCCTTAACGAGTTCAGAACCACTTCTAACCATTCTAGGATGGTGCAATGGAATGTCCCCTAGATGTGGAGAATGACAATAACGGGATCAGAATGCGTTTAGTATGTATTTTTGGGGTGAAAAAAAAAAATGGATTTGTAGGGTTCAACCGAAGTGAAAAAAATGGATTTTTGGCGATTTTTGTAGCCTCAAAATGGCACCCTTAACGAGTTCAGAACCACTTCTAACCATTCTAGGATGGTGCAATGGAATGTCCCCTAGATGTGGAGAATGACAATAACGGGATCAGAATGCGTTTAGTATGTATTTTTGGGGTGAAAAAAAAAATGGATTTGTAGGGTTCAACCGAAGTGAAAAAAATGGATTTTTGGCGATTTTTGTAGCCTCAAAATGGCACCCTTAACGAGTTCAGAACCACTTCTAACCATTCTAGGATGGTGCAATGGAATGTCCCCCTAGATGTGGAGAATGACAATAACGGGATCAGAATGCGTTTAGTATGTATTTTTGGGGTGAAAAAAAAAATGGATTTGTAGGGTTCAACCGAAGTGAAAAAAATGGATTTTTGGCGATTTTTGTAGCCTCAAAATGGCACCCTTAACGAGTTCAGAACCACTTCTAACCATTCTAGGATGGTGCAATGGAATGTCCCCTAGATGTGGAGAATGACAATAACGGGATCAGAATGCGTTTAGTATGTATTTTTGGGGTGAAAAAAAAAATGGATTTGTAGGGTTCAACCGAAGTGAAAAAAATGGATTTTTGGCGATTTTTGTAGCCTCAAAATGGCACCCTTAACGAGTTCAGAACCACTTCTAACCATTCTAGGATGGTGCAATGGAATGTCCCCTAGATGTGGAGAATGACAATAACGGGATCAGAATGCGTTTAGTATGTATTTTTGGGGTGAAAAAAAAAAATGGATTTGTAGGGTTCAACCGAAGTGAAAAAAATGGATTTTTGGCGATTTTTGTAGCCTCAAAATGGCACCCTTAACGAGTTCAGAACCACTTCTAACCATTCTAGGATGGTGCAATGGAATGTCCCCTAGATGTGGAGAATGACAATAACGGGATCAGAATGCGTTTAGTATGTATTTTTGGGGTGAAAAAAAAAATGGATTTGTAGGGTTCAACCGAAGTGAAAAAAATGGATTTTTGGCGATTTTTGTAGCCTCAAAATGGCACCCTTAACGAGTTCAGAACCACTTCTAACCATTCTAGGATGGTGCAATGGAATGTCCCCTAGATGTGGAGAATGACAATAACGGGATCAGAATGCGTTTAGTATGTATTTTTGGGGTGAAAAAAAAAATGGATTTGTAGGGTTCAACCGAAGTGAAAAAAATGGATTTTTGGCGATTTTTGTAGCCTCAAAATGGCACCCTTAACGAGTTCAGAACCACTTCTAACCATTCTAGGATGGTGCAATGGAATGTCCCCTAGATGTGGAGAATGACAATAACGGGATCAGAATGCGTTTAGTATGTATTTTTGGGGTGAAAAAAAAAATGGATTTGTAGGGTTCAACCGAAGTGAAAAAAATGGATTTTTGGCGATTTTTGTAGCCTCAAAATGGCACCCTTAACGAGTTCAGAACCACTTCTAACCATTCTAGGATGGTGCAATGGAATGTCCCCTAGATGTGGAGAATGACAATAACGGGATCAGAATGCGTTTAGTATGTATTTTTGGGGTGAAAAAAAAAATGGATTTGTAGGGTTCAACCGAAGTGAAAAAAATGGATTTTTGGCGATTTTTGTAGCCTCAAAATGGCACCCTTAACGAGTTCAGAACCACTTCTAACCATTCTAGGATGGTGCAATGGAATGTCCCCTAGATGTGGAGAATGACAATAACGGGATCAGAATGCGTTTAGTATGTATTTTTGGGGTGAAAAAAAAAATGGATTTGTAGGGTTCAACCGAAGTGAAAAAAATGGATTTTTGGCGATTTTTGTAGCCTCAAAATGGCACCCTTAACGAGTTCAGAACCACTTCTAACCATTCTAGGATGGTGCAATGGAATGTCCCCTAGATGTGGAGAATGACAATAACGGGATCAGAATGCGTTTAGTATGTATTTTTGGGGTGAAAAAAAAAATGGATTTGTAGGGTTCAACCGAAGTGAAAAAAATGGATTTTTTGGCGATTTTTGTAGCCTCAAAATGGCACCCTTAACGAGTTCAGAACCACTTCTAACCATTCTAGGATGGTGCAATGGAATGTCCCCTAGATGTGGAGAATGACAATAACGGGATCAGAATGCGTTTAGTATGTATTTTTGGGGTGAAAAAAAAAATGGATTTGTAGGGTTCAACCGAAGTGAAAAAAATGGATTTTTGGCGATTTTTGTAGCCTCAAAATGGCACCCTTAACGAGTTCAGAACCACTTCTAACCATTCTAGGATGGTGCAATGGAATGTCCCCTAGATGTGGAGAATGACAATAACGGGATCAGAATGCGTTTAGTATGTATTTTTGGGGTGAAAAAAAAAATGGATTAAAAATGGATTTGTAGGGTTCAACCGAAAGTGAAAAAAATGGATTTTTGGCGATTTTTGTAGCCTCAAAATGGCACCCTTAACGAGTTCAGAACCACTTCTAACCATTCTAGGATGGTGCAATGGAATGTCCCCTAGATGTGGAGAATGACAATAACGGGATCAGAATGCGTTTAGTATGTATTTTTGGGTGAAAAAAAAAATGGATTTGTAGGGTTCAACCGAAGTGAAAAAATGGATTTTTGGCGATTTTTGTAGCCTCAAAATGGCACCCTTAACGAGTTCAGAACCACTTCTAACCATTCTAGGATGGTGCAATGGAATGTCCCTAGATGTGGAGAAGGACAATAACGGGATCAGAATGCGTTTAGTATGTATTTTTGGGGTGAAAAAAAATGGATTTGTAGGGTTCAACCGAAGTGAAAAAAATGGATTTTTGGCGATTTTTGTAGCCTCAAAATGGCACCCTTAACGAGTTCAGAACCACTTCTAACCATTCTAGGATGGTGCAATGGAATGTCCCCTAGATGTGGAGAATGACAATAACGGGATCAGAATGCGTTTAGTATGTATTTTTGGGGTGAAAAAAAAAATGGATTTGTAGGGTTCAACCGAAGTGAAAAAAATGGATTTTTGGCGATTTTTGTAGCCTCAAAATGGCACCCTTAACGAGTTCAGAACCACTTCTAACCATTCTAGGATGGTGCAATGGAATGTCCCCTAGATGTGGAGAATGACAATAACGGGATCAGAATGCGTTTAGTATGTATTTTTGGGGTGAAAAAAAAAATGGATTTGTAGGGTTCAACCGAAGTGAAAAAAATGGATTTTTGGCGATTTTTGTAGCCTCAAAATGGCACCCTTAACGAGTTCAGAACCACTTCTAACCATTCTAGGATGGTGCAATGGAATGTCCCCTAGATGTGGAGAATGACAATAACGGGATCAGAATGCGTTTAGTATGTATTTTTGGGGTGAAAAAAAAAATGGATTTGTAGGGTTCAACCGAAGTGAAAAAAATGGATTTTTGGCGATTTTTGTAGCCTCAAAATGGCACCCTTAACGAGTTCAGAACCACTTCTAACCATTCTAGGATGGTGCAATGGAATGTCCCCTAGATGTGGAGAATGACAATAACGGGATCAGAATGCGTTTAGTATGTATTTTTGGGGTGAAAAAAAAAATGGATTTGTAGGGTTCAACCGAAGTGAAAAAAATGGATTTTTGGCGATTTTTGTAGCCTCAAAATGGCACCCTTAACGAGTTCAGAACCACTTCTAACCATTCTAGGATGGTGCAATGGAATGTCCCCTAGATGTGGAGAATGACAATAACGGGATCAGAATGCGTTTAGTATGTATTTTTGGGGTGAAAAAAAAAAATGGATTTGTAGGGTTCAACCGAAGTGAAAAAAATGGATTTTTGGCGATTTTTGTAGCCTCAAAATGGCACCCTTAACGAGTTCAGAACCACTTCTAACCATTCTAGGATGGTGCAATGGAATGTCCCCTAGATGTGGAGAATGACAATAACGGGATCAGAATGCGTTTAGTATGTATTTTTGGGGTGAAAAAAAAAAATGGATTTGTAGGGTTCAACCGAAGTGAAAAAAATGGATTTTTGGCGATTTTTGTAGCCTCAAAATGGCACCCTTAACGAGTTCAGAACCACTTCTAACCATTCTAGGATGGTGCAATGGAATGTCCCCTAGATGTGGAGAATGACAATAACGGGATCAGAATGCGTTTAGTATGTATTTTTGGGGTGAAAAAAAAAATGGATTTGTAGGGTTCAACCGAAGTGAAAAAAATGGATTTTTGGCGATTTTTGTAGCCTCAAAATGGCACCCTTAACGAGTTCAGAACCACTTCTAACCATTCTAGGATGGTGCAATGGAATGTCCCCTAGATGTGGAGAATGACAATAACGGGATCAGAATGCGTTTAGTATGTATTTTTGGGGTGAAAAAAAAAATGGATTTGTAGGGTTCAACCGAAGTGAAAAAAATGGATTTTTGGCGATTTTTGTAGCCTCAAAATGGCACCCTTAACGAGTTCAGAACCACTTCTAACCATTCTAGGATGGTGCAATGGAATGTCCCCTAGATGTGGAGAATGACAATAACGGGATCAGAATGCGTTTAGTATGTATTTTTGGGGTGAAAAAAAAAATGGATTTGTAGGGTTCAACCGAAGTGAAAAAAATGGATTTTTGGCGATTTTTGTAGCCTCAAAATGGCACCCTTAACGAGTTCAGAACCACTTCTAACCATTCTAGGATGGTGCAATGGAATGTCCCCTAGATGTGGAGAATGACAATAACGGGATCAGAATGCGTTTAGTATGTATTTTTGGGGTGAAAAAAAAAATGGATTTGTAGGGTTCAACCGAAGTGAAAAAAATGGATTTTTGGCGATTTTTGTAGCCTCAAAATGGCACCCTTAACGAGTTCAGAACCACTTCTAACCATTCTAGGATGGTGCAATGGAATGTCCCCTAGATGTGGAGAATGACAATAACGGGATCAGAATGCGTTTAGTATGTATTTTTGGGGTGAAAAAAAAAATGGATTTGTAGGGTTCAACCGAAGTGAAAAAAATGGATTTTTGGCGATTTTTGTAGCCTCAAAATGGCACCCTTAACGAGTTCAGAACCACTTCTAACCATTCTAGGATGGTGCAATGGAATGTCCCCTAGATGTGGAGAATGACAATAACGGGATCAGAATGCGTTTAGTATGTATTTTTGGGGTGAAAAAAAAAATGGATTTGTAGGGTTCAACCGAAGTGAAAAAAATGGATTTTTGGCGATTTTTGTAGCCTCAAAATGGCACCCTTAACGAGTTCAGAACCACTTCTAACCATTCTAGGATGGTGCAATGGAATGTCCCCTAGATGTGGAGAATGACAATAACGGGATCAGAATGCGTTTAGTATGTATTTTTGGGGTGAAAAAAAAAATGGATTTGTAGGGTTCAACCGAAGTGAAAAAAATGGATTTTTGGCGATTTTTGTAGCCTCAAAATGGCACCCTTAACGAGTTCAGAACCACTTCTAACCATTCTAGGATGGTGCAATGGAATGTCCCCTAGATGTGGAGAATGACAATAACGGGATCAGAATGCGTTTAGTATGTATTTTTGGGGTGAAAAAAAAAATGGATTTGTAGGGTTCAACCGAAGTGAAAAAAATGGATTTTTGGCGATTTTTGTAGCCTCAAAATGGCACCCTTAACGAGTTCAGAACCACTTCTAACCATTCTAGGATGGTGCAATGGAATGTCCCCTAGATGTGGAGAATGACAATAACGGGATCAGAATGCGTTTAGTATGTATTTTTGGGGTGAAAAAAAAAATGGATTTGTAGGGTTCAACCGAAGTGAAAAAAATGGATTTTTGGCGATTTTTGTAGCCTCAAAATGGCACCCTTAACGAGTTCAGAACCACTTCTAACCATTCTAGGATGGTGCAATGGAATGTCCCCTAGATGTGGAGAATGACAATAACGGGATCAGAATGCGTTTAGTATGTATTTTTGGGGTGAAAAAAAAAATGGATTTGTAGGGTTCAACCGAAGTGAAAAAAATGGATTTTTGGCGATTTTTGTAGCCTCAAAATGGCACCCTTAACGAGTTCAGAACCACTTCTAACCATTCTAGGATGGTGCAATGGAATGTCCCCTAGATGTGGAGAATGACAATAACGGGATCAGAATGCGTTTAGTATGTATTTTTGGGGTGAAAAAAAAAAATGGATTTGTAGGGTTCAACCGAAGTGAAAAAAATGGATTTTTGGCGATTTTTGTAGCCTCAAAATGGCACCCTTAACGAGTTCAGAACCACTTCTAACCATTCTAGGATGGTGCAATGGAATGTCCCCTAGATGTGGAGAATGACAATAACGGGATCAGAATGCGTTTAGTATGTATTTTTGGGGTGAAAAAAAAAATGGATTTGTAGGGTTCAACCGAAGTGAAAAAAATGGATTTTTGGCGATTTTTGTAGCCTCAAAATGGCACCCTTAACGAGTTCAGAACCACTTCTAACCATTCTAGGATGGTGCAATGGAATGTCCCCTAGATGTGGAGAATGACAATAACGGGATCAGAATGCGTTTAGTATGTATTTTTGGGGTGAAAAAAAAAATGGATTTGTAGGGTTCAACCGAAGTGAAAAAAATGGATTTTTGGCGATTTTTGTAGCCTCAAAATGGCACCCTTAACGAGTTCAGAACCACTTCTAACCATTCTAGGATGGTGCAATGGAATGTCCCCTAGATGTGGAGAATGACAATAACGGGATCAGAATGCGTTTAGTATGTATTTTTGGGGTGAAAAAAAAAATGGATTTGTAGGGTTCAACCGAAGTGAAAAAAATGGATTTTTGGCGATTTTTGTAGCCTCAAAATGGCACCCTTAACGAGTTCAGAACCACTTCTAACCATTCTAGGATGGTGCAATGGAATGTCCCCTAGATGTGGAGAATGACAATAACGGGATCAGAATGCGTTTAGTAGGTATTTTTGGGGTGAAAAAAAAAAATGGATTTGTAGGGTTCAACCGAAGTGAAAAAAATGGATTTTTGGCGATTTTTGTAGCCTCAAAATGGCACCCTTAACGAGTTCAGAACCACTTCTAACCATTCTAGGATGGTGCAATGGAATGTCCCCTAGATGTGGAGAATGACAATAACGGGATCAGAATGCGTTTAGTATGTATTTTTGGGGTGAAAAAAAAAATGGATTTGTAGGGTTCAACCGAAGTGAAAAAAATGGATTTTTGGCGATTTTTGTAGCCTCAAAATGGCACCCTTAACGAGTTCAGAACCACTTCTAACCATTCTAGGATGGTGCAATGGAATGTCCCCTAGATGTGGAGAATGACAATAACGGGATCAGAATGCGTTTAGTATGTATTTTTGGGGTGAAAAAAAAAATGGATTTGTAGGGTTCAACCGAAGTGAAAAAAATGGATTTTTGGCGATTTTTGTAGCCTCAAAATGGCACCCTTAACGAGTTCAGAACCACTTCTAACCATTCTAGGATGGTGCAATGGAATGTCCCCTAGATGTGGAGAATGACAATAACGGGATCAGAATGCGTTTAGTATGTATTTTTGGGGTGAAAAAAAAAATGGATTTGTAGGGTTCAACCGAAGTGAAAAAAATGGATTTTTGGCGATTTTTGTAGCCTCAAAATGGCACCCTTAACGAGTTCAGAACCACTTCTAACCATTCTAGGATGGTGCAATGGAATGTCCCCTAGATGTGGAGAATGACAATAACGGGATCAGAATGCGTTTAGTATGTATTTTTGGGGTGAAAAAAAAAATGGATTTGTAGGGTTCAACCGAAGTGAAAAAAATGGATTTTTGGCGATTTTTGTAGCCTCAAAATGGCACCCTTAACGAGTTCAGAACCACTTCTAACCATTCTAGGATGGTGCAATGGAATGTCCCCTAGATGTGGAGAATGACAATAACGGGATCAGAATGCGTTTAGTATGTATTTTTGGGGTGAAAAAAAAAATGGATTTGTAGGGTTCAACCGAAGTGAAAAAAATGGATTTTTGGCGATTTTTGTAGCCTCAAAATGGCACCCTTAACGAGTTCAGAACCACTTCTAACCATTCTAGGATGGTGCAATGGAATGTCCCCTAGATGTGGAGAATGACAATAACGGGATCAGAATGCGTTTAGTATGTATTTTTGGGGTGAAAAAAAAAATGGATTTGTAGGGTTCAACCGAAGTGAAAAAAATGGATTTTTGGCGATTTTTGTAGCCTCAAAATGGCACCCTTAACGAGTTCAGAACCACTTCTAACCATTCTAGGATGGTGCAATGGAATGTCCCCTAGATGTGGAGAATGACAATAACGGGATCAGAATGCGTTTAGTATGTATTTTTGGGGTGAAAAAAAAAATGGATTTGTAGGGTTCAACCGAAGTGAAAAAAATGGATTTTTGGCGATTTTTGTAGCCTCAAAATGGCACCCTTAACGAGTTCAGAACCACTTCTAACCATTCTAGGATGGTGCAATGGAATGTCCCCTAGATGTGGAGAATGACAATAACGGGATCAGAATGCGTTTAGTATGTATTTTTGGGGTGAAAAAAAAAATGGATTTGTAGGGTTCAACCGAAGTGAAAAAAATGGATTTTTGGCGATTTTTGTAGCCTCAAAATGGCACCCTTAACGAGTTCAGAACCACTTCTAACCATTCTAGGATGGTGCAATGGAATGTCCCCTAGATGTGGAGAATGACAATAACGGGATCAGAATGCGTTTAGTATGTATTTTTGGGGTGAAAAAAAAAATGGATTTGTAGGGTTCAACCGAAGTGAAAAAAATGGATTTTTGGCGATTTTTGTAGCCTCAAAATGGCACCCTTAACGAGTTCAGAACCACTTCTAACCATTCTAGGATGGTGCAATGGAATGTCCCCTAGATGTGGAGAATGACAATAACGGGATCAGAATGCGTTTAGTATGTATTTTTGGGGTGAAAAAAAAAAATGGATTTGTAGGGTTCAACCGAAGTGAAAAAAATGGATTTTTGGCGATTTTTGTAGCCTCAAAATGGCACCCTTAACGAGTTCAGAACCACTTCTAACCATTCTAGGATGGTGCAATGGAATGTCCCCTAGATGTGGAGAATGACAATAACGGGATCAGAATGCGTTTAGTATGTATTTTTGGGGTGAAAAAAAAAATGGATTTGTAGGGTTCAACCGAAGTGAAAAAAATGGATTTTTGGCGATTTTTGTAGCCTCAAAATGGCACCCTTAACGAGTTCAGAACCACTTCTAACCATTCTAGGATGGTGCAATGGAATGTCCCCTAGATGTGGAGAATGACAATAACGGGATCAGAATGCGTTTAGTATGTATTTTTGGGGTGAAAAAAAAAAATGGATTTGTAGGGTTCAACCGAAGTGAAAAAAATGGATTTTTGGCGATTTTTGTAGCCTCAAAATGGCACCCTTAACGAGTTCAGAACCACTTCTAACCATTCTAGGATGGTGCAATGGAATGTCCCCTAGATGTGGAGAATGACAATAACGGGATCAGAATGCGTTTAGTATGTATTTTTGGGGTGAAAAAAAAAATGGATTTGTAGGGTTCAACCGAAGTGAAAAAAATGGATTTTTGGCGATTTTTGTAGCCTCAAAATGGCACCCTTAACGAGTTCAGAACCACTTCTAACCATTCTAGGATGGTGCAATGGAATGTCCCCTAGATGTGGAGAATGACAATAACGGGATCAGAATGCGTTTAGTATGTATTTTTGGGGTGAAAAAAAAAATGGATTTGTAGGGTTCAACCGAAGTGAAAAAAATGGATTTTTGGCGATTTTTGTAGCCTCAAAATGGCACCCTTAACGAGTTCAGAACCACTTCTAACCATTCTAGGATGGTGCAATGGAATGTCCCCTAGATGTGGAGAATGACAATAACGGGATCAGAATGCGTTTAGTATGTATTTTTGGGGTGAAAAAAAAAATGGATTTGTAGGGTTCAACCGAAGTGAAAAAAATGGATTTTTGGCGATTTTTGTAGCCTCAAAATGGCACCCTTAACGAGTTCAGAACCACTTCTAACCATTCTAGGATGGTGCAATGGAATGTCCCCTAGATGTGGAGAATGACAATAACGGGATCAGAATGCGTTTAGTATGTATTTTTGGGGTGAAAAAAAAAATGGATTTGTAGGGTTCAACCGAAGTGAAAAAAATGGATTTTTGGCGATTTTTGTAGCCTCAAAATGGCACCCTTAACGAGTTCAGAACCACTTCTAACCATTCTAGGATGGTGCAATGGAATGTCCCCTAGATGTGGAGAATGACAATAACGGGATCAGAATGCGTTTAGTATGTATTTTTGGGGTGAAAAAAAAAATGGATTTGTAGGGTTCAACCGAAGTGAAAAAAATGGATTTTTGGCGATTTTTGTAGCCTCAAAATGGCACCCTTAACGAGTTCAGAACCACTTCTAACCATTCTAGGATGGTGCAATGGAATGTCCCCTAGATGTGGAGAATGACAATAACGGGATCAGAATGCGTTTAGTATGTATTTTTGGGGTGAAAAAAAAAATGGATTTGTAGGGTTCAACCGAAGTGAAAAAAATGGATTTTTGGCGATTTTTGTAGCCTCAAAATGGCACCCTTAACGAGTTCAGAACCACTTCTAACCATTCTAGGATGGTGCAATGGAATGTCCCCTAGATGTGGAGAATGACAATAACGGGATCAGAATGCGTTTAGTATGTATTTTTGGGGTGAAAAAAAAAATGGATTTGTAGGGTTCAACCGAAGTGAAAAAAATGGATTTTTGGCGATTTTTGTAGCCTCAAAATGGCACCCTTAACGAGTTCAGAACCACTTCTAACCATTCTAGGATGGTGCAATGGAATGTCCCCTAGATGTGGAGAATGACAATAACGGGATCAGAATGCGTTTAGTATGTATTTTTGGGGTGAAAAAAAAAATGGATTTGTAGGGTTCAACCGAAGTGAAAAAAATGGATTTTTGGCGATTTTTGTAGCCTCAAAATGGCACCCTTAACGAGTTCAGAACCACTTCTAACCATTCTAGGATGGTGCAATGGAATGTCCCCTAGATGTGGAGAATGACAATAACGGGATCAGAATGCGTTTAGTATGTATTTTTGGGGTGAAAAAAAAAATGGATTTGTAGGGTTCAACCGAAGTGAAAAAAATGGATTTTTGGCGATTTTTGTAGCCTCAAAATGGCACCCTTAACGAGTTCAGAACCACTTCTAACCATTCTAGGATGGTGCAATGGAATGTCCCCTAGATGTGGAGAATGACAATAACGGGATCAGAATGCGTTTAGTATGTATTTTTGGGGTGAAAAAAAAAATGGATTTGTAGGGTTCAACCGAAGTGAAAAAAATGGATTTTTGGCGATTTTTGTAGCCTCAAAATGGCACCCTTAACGAGTTCAGAACCACTTCTAACCATTCTAGGATGGTGCAATGGAATGTCCCCTAGATGTGGAGAATGACAATAACGGGATCAGAATGCGTTTAGTATGTATTTTTGGGGTGAAAAAAAAAATGGATTTGTAGGGTTCAACCGAAGTGAAAAAAATGGATTTTTGGCGATTTTTGTAGCCTCAAAATGGCACCCTTAACGAGTTCAGAACCACTTCTAACCATTCTAGGATGGTGCAATGGAATGTCCCCTAGATGTGGAGAATGACAATAACGGGATCAGAATGCGTTTAGTATGTATTTTTGGGGTGAAAAAAAAAATGGATTTGTAGGGTTCAACCGAAGTGAAAAAAATGGATTTTTGGCGATTTTTGTAGCCTCAAAATGGCACCCTTAACGAGTTCAGAACCACTTCTAACCATTCTAGGATGGTGCAATGGAATGTCCCCTAGATGTGGAGAATGACAATAACGGGATCAGAATGCGTTTAGTATGTATTTTTGGGGTGAAAAAAAAAATGGATTTGTAGGGTTCAACCGAAGTGAAAAAAATGGATTTTTGGCGATTTTTGTAGCCTCAAAATGGCACCCTTAACGAGTTCAGAACCACTTCTAACCATTCTAGGATGGTGCAATGGAATGTCCCCTAGATGTGGAGAATGACAATAACGGGATCAGAATGCGTTTAGTATGTATTTTTGGGGTGAAAAAAAAAATGGATTTGTAGGGTTCAACCGAAGTGAAAAAAATGGATTTTTGGCGATTTTTGTAGCCTCAAAATGGCACCCTTAACGAGTTCAGAACCACTTCTAACCATTCTAGGATGGTGCAATGGAATGTCCCCTAGATGTGGAGAATGACAATAACGGGATCAGAATGCGTTTAGTATGTATTTTTGGGGTGAAAAAAAAAATGGATTTGTAGGGTTCAACCGAAGTGAAAAAAATGGATTTTTGGCGATTTTTGTAGCCTCAAAATGGCACCCTTAACGAGTTCAGAACCACTTCTAACCATTCTAGGATGGTGCAATGGAATGTCCCCTAGATGTGGAGAATGACAATAACGGGATCAGAATGCGTTTAGTATGTATTTTTGGGGTGAAAAAAAAAATGGATTTGTAGGGTTCAACCGAAGTGAAAAAAATGGATTTTTGGCGATTTTTGTAGCCTCAAAATGGCACCCTTAACGAGTTCAGAACCACTTCTAACCATTCTAGGATGGTGCAATGGAATGTCCCCTAGATGTGGAGAATGACAATAACGGGATCAGAATGCGTTTAGTATGTATTTTTGGGGTGAAAAAAAAAATGGATTTGTAGGGTTCAACCGAAGTGAAAAAAATGGATTTTTGGCGATTTTTGTAGCCTCAAAATGGCACCCTTAACGAGTTCAGAACCACTTCTAACCATTCTAGGATGGTGCAATGGAATGTCCCCTAGATGTGGAGAATGACAATAACGGGATCAGAATGCGTTTAGTATGTATTTTTGGGGTGAAAAAAAAAATGGATTTGTAGGGTTCAACCGAAGTGAAAAAAATGGATTTTTGGCGATTTTTGTAGCCTCAAAATGGCACCCTTAACGAGTTCAGAACCACTTCTAACCATTCTAGGATGGTGCAATGGAATGTCCCCTAGATGTGGAGAATGACAATAACGGGATCAGAATGCGTTTAGTATGTATTTTTGGGGTGAAAAAAAAAATGGATTTGTAGGGTTCAACCGAAGTGAAAAAAATGGATTTTTGGCGATTTTTGTAGCCTCAAAATGGCACCCTTAACGAGTTCAGAACCACTTCTAACCATTCTAGGATGGTGCAATGGAATGTCCCCTAGATGTGGAGAATGACAATAACGGGATCAGAATGCGTTTAGTATGTATTTTTGGGGTGAAAAAAAAAATGGATTTGTAGGGTTCAACCGAAGTGAAAAAAATGGATTTTTGGCGATTTTTGTAGCCTCAAAATGGCACCCTTAACGAGTTCAGAACCACTTCTAACCATTCTAGGATGGTGCAATGGAATGTCCCCTAGATGTGGAGAATGACAATAACGGGATCAGAATGCGTTTAGTATGTATTTTTGGGGTGAAAAAAAAAATGGATTTGTAGGGTTCAACCGAAGTGAAAAAAATGGATTTTTGGCGATTTTTGTAGCCTCAAAATGGCACCCTTAACGAGTTCAGAACCACTTCTAACCATTCTAGGATGGTGCAATGGAATGTCCCCTAGATGTGGAGAATGACAATAACGGGATCAGAATGCGTTTAGTATGTATTTTTGGGGTGAAAAAAAAAATGGATTTGTAGGGTTCAACCGAAGTGAAAAAAATGGATTTTTGGCGATTTTTGTAGCCTCAAAATGGCACCCTTAACGAGTTCAGAACCACTTCTAACCATTCTAGGATGGTGCAATGGAATGTCCCCTAGATGTGGAGAATGACAATAACGGGATCAGAATGCGTTTAGTATGTATTTTTGGGGTGAAAAAAAAAATGGATTTGTAGGGTTCAACCGAAGTGAAAAAAATGGATTTTTGGCGATTTTTGTAGCCTCAAAATGGCACCCTTAACGAGTTCAGAACCACTTCTAACCATTCTAGGATGGTGCAATGGAATGTCCCCTAGATGTGGAGAATGACAATAACGGGATCAGAATGCGTTTAGTATGTATTTTTGGGGTGAAAAAAAAAATGGATTTGTAGGGTTCAACCGAAGTGAAAAAAATGGATTTTTGGCGATTTTTGTAGCCTCAAAATGGCACCCTTAACGAGTTCAGAACCACTTCTAACCATTCTAGGATGGTGCAATGGAATGTCCCCTAGATGTGGAGAATGACAATAACGGGATCAGAATGCGTTTAGTATGTATTTTTGGGGTGAAAAAAAAAAATGGATTTGTAGGGTTCAACCGAAGTGAAAAAAATGGATTTTTGGCGATTTTTGTAGCCTCAAAATGGCACCCTTAACGAGTTCAGAACCACTTCTAACCATTCTAGGATGGTGCAATGGAATGTCCCCTAGATGTGGAGAATGACAATAACGGGATCAGAATGCGTTTAGTATGTATTTTTGGGGTGAAAAAAAAAATGGATTTGTAGGGTTCAACCGAAGTGAAAAAAATGGATTTTTGGCGATTTTTGTAGCCTCAAAATGGCACCCTTAACGAGTTCAGAACCACTTCTAACCATTCTAGGATGGTGCAATGGAATGTCCCCTAGATGTGGAGAATGACAATAACGGGATCAGAATGCGTTTAGTATGTATTTTTGGGGTGAAAAAAAAAATGGATTTGTAGGGTTCAACCGAAGTGAAAAAAATGGATTTTTGGCGATTTTTGTAGCCTCAAAATGGCACCCTTAACGAGTTCAGAACCACTTCTAACCATTCTAGGATGGTGCAATGGAATGTCCCCTAGATGTGGAGAATGACAATAACGGGATCAGAATGCGTTTAGTATGTATTTTTGGGGTGAAAAAAAAAATGGATTTGTAGGGTTCAACCGAAGTGAAAAAAATGGATTTTTGGCGATTTTTGTAGCCTCAAAATGGCACCCTTAACGAGTTCAGAACCACTTCTAACCATTCTAGGATGGTGCAATGGAATGTCCCCTAGATGTGGAGAATGACAATAACGGGATCAGAATGCGTTTAGTATGTATTTTTGGGGTGAAAAAAAAAATGGATTTGTAGGGTTCAACCGAAGTGAAAAAAATGGATTTTTGGCGATTTTTGTAGCCTCAAAATGGCACCCTTAACGAGTTCAGAACCACTTCTAACCATTCTAGGATGGTGCAATGGAATGTCCCCTAGATGTGGAGAATGACAATAACGGGATCAGAATGCGTTTAGTATGTATTTTTGGGGTGAAAAAAAAAATGGATTTGTAGGGTTCAACCGAAGTGAAAAAAATGGATTTTTGGCGATTTTTGTAGCCTCAAAATGGCACCCTTAACGAGTTCAGAACCACTTCTAACCATTCTAGGATGGTGCAATGGAATGTCCCCTAGATGTGGAGAATGACAATAACGGGATCAGAATGCGTTTAGTATGTATTTTTGGGGTGAAAAAAAAAATGGATTTGTAGGGTTCAACCGAAGTGAAAAAAATGGATTTTTGGCGATTTTTGTAGCCTCAAAATGGCACCCTTAACGAGTTCAGAACCACTTCTAACCATTCTAGGATGGTGCAATGGAATGTCCCCTAGATGTGGAGAATGACAATAACGGGATCAGAATGCGTTTAGTATGTATTTTTGGGGTGAAAAAAAAAAATGGATTTGTAGGGTTCAACCGAAGTGAAAAAAATGGATTTTTGGCGATTTTTGTAGCCTCAAAATGGCACCCTTAACGAGTTCAGAACCACTTCTAACCATTCTAGGATGGTGCAATGGAATGTCCCCTAGATGTGGAGAATGACAATAACGGGATCAGAATGCGTTTAGTATGTATTTTTGGGGTGAAAAAAAAAATGGATTTGTAGGGTTCAACCGAAGTGAAAAAAATGGATTTTTGGCGATTTTTGTAGCCTCAAAATGGCACCCTTAACGAGTTCAGAACCACTTCTAACCATTCTAGGATGGTGCAATGGAATGTCCCCTAAATGTGGAGAATGACAATAACGGGATCAGAATGCGTTTAGTATGTATTTTTGGGGTGAAAAAAAAAATGGATTTGTAGGGTTCAACCGAAGTGAAAAAAATGGATTTTTGGCGATTTTTGTAGCCTCAAAATGGCACCCTTAACGAGTTCAGAACCACTTCTAACCATTCTAGGATGGTGCAATGGAATGTCCCCTAGATGTGGAGAATGACAATAACGGGATCAGAATGCGTTTAGTATGTATTTTTGGGGTGAAAAAAAAAATGGATTTGTAGGGTTCAACCGAAGTGAAAAAAATGGATTTTTGGCGATTTTTGTAGCCTCAAAATGGCACCCTTAACGAGTTCAGAACCACTTCTAACCATTCTAGGATGGTGCAATGGAATGTCCCCTAGATGTGGAGAATGACAATAACGGGATCAGAATGCGTTTAGTATGTATTTTTGGGGTGAAAAAAAAAATGGATTTGTAGGGTTCAACCGAAGTGAAAAAAATGGATTTTTGGCGATTTTTGTAGCCTCAAAATGGCACCCTTAACGAGTTCAGAACCACTTCTAACCATTCTAGGATGGTGCAATGGAATGTCCCCTAGATGTGGAGAATGACAATAACGGGATCAGAATGCGTTTAGTATGTATTTTTGGGGTGAAAAAAAAAATGGATTTGTAGGGTTCAACCGAAGTGAAAAAAATGGATTTTTGGCGATTTTTGTAGCCTCAAAATGGCACCCTTAACGAGTTCAGAACCACTTCTAACCATTCTAGGATGGTGCAATGGAATGTCCCCTAGATGTGGAGAATGACAATAACGGGATCAGAATGCGTTTAGTATGTATTTTTGGGGTGAAAAAAAAAATGGATTTGTAGGGTTCAACCGAAGTGAAAAAAATGGATTTTTGGCGATTTTTGTAGCCTCAAAATGGCACCCTTAACGAGTTCAGAACCACTTCTAACCATTCTAGGATGGTGCAATGGAATGTCCCCTAGATGTGGAGAATGACAATAACGGGATCAGAATGCGTTTAGTATGTATTTTTGGGGTGAAAAAAAAAATGGATTTGTAGGGTTCAACCGAAGTGAAAAAAATGGATTTTTGGCGATTTTTGTAGCCTCAAAATGGCACCCTTAACGAGTTCAGAACCACTTCTAACCATTCTAGGATGGTGCAATGGAATGTCCCCTAGATGTGGAGAATGACAATAACGGGATCAGAATGCGTTTAGTATGTATTTTTGGGGTGAAAAAAAAAATGGATTTGTAGGGTTCAACCGAAGTGAAAAAAATGGATTTTTGGCGATTTTTGTAGCCTCAAAATGGCACCCTTAACGAGTTCAGAACCACTTCTAACCATTCTAGGATGGTGCAATGGAATGTCCCCTAGATGTGGAGAATGACAATAACGGGATCAGAATGCGTTTAGTATGTATTTTTGGGGTGAAAAAAAAAATGGATTTGTAGGGTTCAACCGAAGTGAAAAAAATGGATTTTTGGCGATTTTTGTAGCCTCAAAATGGCACCCTTAACGAGTTCAGAACCACTTCTAACCATTCTAGGATGGTGCAATGGAATGTCCCCTAGATGTGGAGAATGACAATAACGGGATCAGAATGCGTTTAGTATGTATTTTTGGGGTGAAAAAAAAAATGGATTTGTAGGGTTCAACCGAAGTGAAAAAAATGGATTTTTGGCGATTTTTGTAGCCTCAAAATGGCACCCTTAACGAGTTCAGAACCACTTCTAACCATTCTAGGATGGTGCAATGGAATGTCCCCTAGATGTGGAGAATGACAATAACGGGATCAGAATGCGTTTAGTATGTATTTTTGGGGTGAAAAAAAAAATGGATTTGTAGGGTTCAACCGAAGTGAAAAAAATGGATTTTTGGCGATTTTTGTAGCCTCAAAATGGCACCCTTAACGAGTTCAGAACCACTTCTAACCATTCTAGGATGGTGCAATGGAATGTCCCCTAGATGTGGAGAATGACAATAACGGGATCAGAATGCGTTTAGTATGTATTTTTGGGGTGAAAAAAAAAATGGATTTGTAGGGTTCAACCGAAGTGAAAAAAATGGATTTTTGGCGATTTTTGTAGCCTCAAAATGGCACCCTTAACGAGTTCAGAACCACTTCTAACCATTCTAGGATGGTGCAATGGAATGTCCCCTAGATGTGGAGAATGACAATAACGGGATCAGAATGCGTTTAGTATGTATTTTTGGGGTGAAAAAAAAAATGGATTTGTAGGGTTCAACCGAAGTGAAAAAAATGGATTTTTGGCGATTTTTGTAGCCTCAAAATGGCACCCTTAACGAGTTCAGAACCACTTCTAACCATTCTAGGATGGTGCAATGGAATGTCCCCTAGATGTGGAGAATGACAATAACGGGATCAGAATGCGTTTAGTATGTATTTTTGGGGTGAAAAAAAAAATGGATTTGTAGGGTTCAACCGAAGTGAAAAAAATGGATTTTTGGCGATTTTTGTAGCCTCAAAATGGCACCCTTAACGAGTTCAGAACCACTTCTAACCATTCTAGGATGGTGCAATGGAATGTCCCCTAGATGTGGAGAATGACAATAACGGGATCAGAATGCGTTTAGTATGTATTTTTGGGGTGAAAAAAAAAATGGATTTGTAGGGTTCAACCGAAGTGAAAAAAATGGATTTTTGGCGATTTTTGTAGCCTCAAAATGGCACCCTTAACGAGTTCAGAACCACTTCTAACCATTCTAGGATGGTGCAATGGAATGTCCCCTAGATGTGGAGAATGACAATAACGGGATCAGAATGCGTTTAGTATGTATTTTTGGGGTGAAAAAAAAAATGGATTTGTAGGGTTCAACCGAAGTGAAAAAAATGGATTTTTGGCGATTTTTGTAGCCTCAAAATGGCACCCTTAACGAGTTCAGAACCACTTCTAACCATTCTAGGATGGTGCAATGGAATGTCCCCTAGATGTGGAGAATGACAATAACGGGATCAGAATGCGTTTAGTATGTATTTTTGGGGTGAAAAAAAAAATGGATTTGTAGGGTTCAACCGAAGTGAAAAAAATGGATTTTTGGCGATTTTTGTAGCCTCAAAATGGCACCCTTAACGAGTTCAGAACCACTTCTAACCATTCTAGGATGGTGCAATGGAATGTCCCCTAGATGTGGAGAATGACAATAACGGGATCAGAATGCGTTTAGTATGTATTTTTGGGGTGAAAAAAAAAATGGATTTGTAGGGTTCAACCGAAGTGAAAAAAATGGATTTTTGGCGATTTTTGTAGCCTCAAAATGGCACCCTTAACGAGTTCAGAACCACTTCTAACCATTCTAGGATGGTGCAATGGAATGTCCCCTAGATGTGGAGAATGACAATAACGGGATCAGAATGCGTTTAGTATGTATTTTTGGGGTGAAAAAAAAAATGGATTTGTAGGGTTCAACCGAAGTGAAAAAAATGGATTTTTGGCGATTTTTGTAGCCTCAAAATGGCACCCTTAACGAGTTCAGAACCACTTCTAACCATTCTAGGATGGTGCAATGGAATGTCCCCTAGATGTGGAGAATGACAATAACGGGATCAGAATGCGTTTAGTATGTATTTTTGGGGTGAAAAAAAAAATGGATTTGTAGGGTTCAACCGAAGTGAAAAAAATGGATTTTTGGCGATTTTTGTAGCCTCAAAATGGCACCCTTAACGAGTTCAGAACCACTTCTAACCATTCTAGGATGGTGCAATGGAATGTCCCCTAGATGTGGAGAATGACAATAACGGGATCAGAATGCGTTTAGTATGTATTTTTGGGGTGAAAAAAAAAATGGATTTGTAGGGTTCAACCGAAGTGAAAAAAATGGATTTTTGGCGATTTTTGTAGCCTCAAAATGGCACCCTTAACGAGTTCAGAACCACTTCTAACCATTCTAGGATGGTGCAATGGAATGTCCCCTAGATGTGGAGAATGACAATAACGGGATCAGAATGCGTTTAGTATGTATTTTTGGGGTGAAAAAAAAAATGGATTTGTAGGGTTCAACCGAAGTGAAAAAAATGGATTTTTGGCGATTTTTGTAGCCTCAAAATGGCACCCTTAACGAGTTCAGAACCACTTCTAACCATTCTAGGATGGTGCAATGGAATGTCCCCTAGATGTGGAGAATGACAATAACGGGATCAGAATGCGTTTAGTATGTATTTTTGGGGTGAAAAAAAAAATGGATTTGTAGGGTTCAACCGAAGTGAAAAAAATGGATTTTTGGCGATTTTTGTAGCCTCAAAATGGCACCCTTAACGAGTTCAGAACCACTTCTAACCATTCTAGGATGGTGCAATGGAATGTCCCCTAGATGTGGAGAATGACAATAACGGGAGAATGCGTTTAGTATGTATTTTTGGGGTGAAAAAAAAAATGGATTTGTAGGGTTCAACCGAAGTGAAAAAAATGGATTTTTGGCGATTTTTGTAGCCTCAAAATGGCACCCTTAACGAGTTCAGAACCACTTCTAACCATTCTAGGATGGTGCAATGGAATGTCCCCTAGATGTGGAGAATGACAATAACGGGATCAGAATGCGTTTAGTATGTATTTTTGGGGTGAAAAAAAAAAATGGATTTGTAGGGTTCAACCGAAGTGAAAAAAATGGATTTTTGGCGATTTTTGTAGCCTCAAAATGGCACCCTTAACGAGTTCAGAACCACTTCTAACCATTCTAGGATGGTGCAATGGAATGTCCCCTAGATGTGGAGAATGACAATAACGGGATCAGAATGCGTTTAGTATGTATTTTTGGGGTGAAAAAAAAAATGGATTTGTAGGGTTCAACCGAAGTGAAAAAAATGGATTTTTGGCGATTTTTGTAGCCTCAAAATGGCACCCTTAACGAGTTCAGAACCACTTCTAACCATTCTAGGATGGTGCAATGGAATGTCCCCTAGATGTGGAGAATGACAATAACGGGATCAGAATGCGTTTAGTATGTATTTTTGGGGTGAAAAAAAAAATGGATTTGTAGGGTTCAACCGAAGTGAAAAAAATGGATTTTTGGCGATTTTTGTAGCCTCAAAATGGCACCCTTAACGAGTTCAGAACCACTTCTAACCATTCTAGGATGGTGCAATGGAATGTCCCCTAGATGTGGAGAATGACAATAACGGGATCAGAATGCGTTTAGTATGTATTTTTGGGGTGAAAAAAAAAAATGGATTTGTAGGGTTCAACCGAAGTGAAAAAAATGGATTTTTGGCGATTTTTGTAGCCTCAAAATGGCACCCTTAACGAGTTCAGAACCACTTCTAACCATTCTAGGATGGTGCAATGGAATGTCCCCTAGATGTGGAGAATGACAATAACGGGATCAGAATGCGTTTAGTATGTATTTTTGGGGTGAAAAAAAAAAATGGATTTGTAGGGTTCAACCGAAGTGAAAAAAATGGATTTTTGGCGATTTTTGTAGCCTCAAAATGGCACCCTTAACGAGTTCAGAACCACTTCTAACCATTCTAGGATGGTGCAATGGAATGTCCCCTAGATGTGGAGAATGACAATAACGGGATCAGAATGCGTTTAGTATGTATTTTTGGGGTGAAAAAAAAAATGGATTTGTAGGGTTCAACCGAAGTGAAAAAAATGGATTTTTGGCGATTTTTGTAGCCTCAAAATGGCACCCTTAACGAGTTCAGAACCACTTCTAACCATTCTAGGATGGTGCAATGGAATGTCCCCTAGATGTGGAGAATGACAATAACGGGATCAGAATGCGTTTAGTATGTATTTTTGGGGTGAAAAAAAAAATGGATTTGTAGGGTTCAACCGAAGTGAAAAAAATGGATTTTTGGCGATTTTTGTAGCCTCAAAATGGCACCCTTAACGAGTTCAGAACCACTTCTAACCATTCTAGGATGGTGCAATGGAATGTCCCCTAGATGTGGAGAATGACAATAACGGGATCAGAATGCGTTTAGTATGTATTTTTGGGGTGAAAAAAAAAAATGGATTTGTAGGGTTCAACCGAAGTGAAAAAAATGGATTTTTGGCGATTTTTGTAGCCTCAAAATGGCACCCTTAACGAGTTCAGAACCACTTCTAACCATTCTAGGATGGTGCAATGGAATGTCCCCTAGATGTGGAGAATGACAATAACGGGATCAGAATGCGTTTAGTATGTATTTTTGGGGTGAAAAAAAAAATGGATTTGTAGGGTTCAACCGAAGTGAAAAAAATGGATTTTTGGCGATTTTTGTAGCCTCAAAATGGCACCCTTAACGAGTTCAGAACCACTTCTAACCATTCTAGGATGGTGCAATGGAATGTCCCCTAGATGTGGAGAATGACAATAACGGGATCAGAATGCGTTTAGTATGTATTTTTGGGGTGAAAAAAAAAATGGATTTGTAGGGTTCAACCGAAGTGAAAAAAATGGATTTTTGGCGATTTTTGTAGCCTCAAAATGGCACCCTTAACGAGTTCAGAACCACTTCTAACCATTCTAGGATGGTGCAATGGAATGTCCCCTAGATGTGGAGAATGACAATAACGGGATCAGAATGCGTTTAGTATGTATTTTTGGGGTGAAAAAAAAAATGGATTTGTAGGGTTCAACCGAAGTGAAAAAAATGGATTTTTGGCGATTTTTGTAGCCTCAAAATGGCACCCTTAACGAGTTCAGAACCACTTCTAACCATTCTAGGATGGTGCAATGGAATGTCCCCTAGATGTGGAGAATGACAATAACGGGATCAGAATGCGTTTAGTATGTATTTTTGGGGTGAAAAAAAAAATGGATTTGTAGGGTTCAACCGAAGTGAAAAAAATGGATTTTTGGCGATTTTTGTAGCCTCAAAATGGCACCCTTAACGAGTTCAGAACCACTTCTAACCATTCTAGGATGGTGCAATGGAATGTCCCCTAGATGTGGAGAATGACAATAACGGGATCAGAATGCGTTTAGTATGTATTTTTGGGGTGAAAAAAAAAATGGATTTGTAGGGTTCAACCGAAGTGAAAAAAATGGATTTTTGGCGATTTTTGTAGCCTCAAAATGGCACCCTTAACGAGTTCAGAACCACTTCTAACCATTCTAGGATGGTGCAATGGAATGTCCCCTAGATGTGGAGAATGACAATAACGGGATCAGAATGCGTTTAGTATGTATTTTTGGGGTGAAAAAAAAAATGGATTTGTAGGGTTCAACCGAAGTGAAAAAAATGGATTTTTGGCGATTTTTGTAGCCTCAAAATGGCACCCTTAACGAGTTCAGAACCACTTCTAACCATTCTAGGATGGTGCAATGGAATGTCCCCTAGATGTGGAGAATGACAATAACGGGATCAGAATGCGTTTAGTATGTATTTTTGGGGTGAAAAAAAAAATGGATTTGTAGGGTTCAACCGAAGTGAAAAAAATGGATTTTTGGCGATTTTTGTAGCCTCAAAATGGCACCCTTAACGAGTTCAGAACCACTTCTAACCATTCTAGGATGGTGCAATGGAATGTCCCCTAGATGTGGAGAATGACAATAACGGGATCAGAATGCGTTTAGTATGTATTTTTGGGGTGAAAAAAAAAATGGATTTGTAGGGTTCAACCGAAGTGAAAAAAATGGATTTTTGGCGATTTTTGTAGCCTCAAAATGGCACCCTTAACGAGTTCAGAACCACTTCTAACCATTCTAGGATGGTGCAATGGAATGTCCCCTAGATGTGGAGAATGACAATAACGGGATCAGAATGCGTTTAGTATGTATTTTTGGGGTGAAAAAAAAAATGGATTTGTAGGGTTCAACCGAAGTGAAAAAAATGGATTTTTGGCGATTTTTGTAGCCTCAAAATGGCACCCTTAACGAGTTCAGAACCACTTCTAACCATTCTAGGATGGTGCAATGGAATGTCCCCTAGATGTGGAGAATGACAATAACGGGATCAGAATGCGTTTAGTATGTATTTTTGGGGTGAAAAAAAAAATGGATTTGTAGGGTTCAACCGAAGTGAAAAAAATGGATTTTTGGCGATTTTTGTAGCCTCAAAATGGCACCCTTAACGAGTTCAGAACCACTTCTAACCATTCTAGGATGGTGCAATGGAATGTCCCCTAGATGTGGAGAATGACAATAACGGGATCAGAATGCGTTTAGTATGTATTTTTGGGGTGAAAAAAAAAATGGATTTGTAGGGTTCAACCGAAGTGAAAAAAATGGATTTTTGGCGATTTTTGTAGCCTCAAAATGGCACCCTTAACGAGTTCAGAACCACTTCTAACCATTCTAGGATGGTGCAATGGAATGTCCCCTAGATGTGGAGAATGACAATAACGGGATCAGAATGCGTTTAGTATGTATTTTTGGGGTGAAAAAAAAAATGGATTTGTAGGGTTCAACCGAAGTGAAAAAAATGGATTTTTGGCGATTTTTGTAGCCTCAAAATGGCACCCTTAACGAGTTCAGAACCACTTCTAACCATTCTAGGATGGTGCAATGGAATGTCCCCTAGATGTGGAGAATGACAATAACGGGATCAGAATGCGTTTAGTATGTATTTTTGGGGTGAAAAAAAAAATGGATTTGTAGGGTTCAACCGAAGTGAAAAAAATGGATTTTTGGCGATTTTTGTAGCCTCAAAATGGCACCCTTAACGAGTTCAGAACCACTTCTAACCATTCTAGGATGGTGCAATGGAATGTCCCCTAGATGTGGAGAATGACAATAACGGGATCAGAATGCGTTTAGTATGTATTTTTGGGGTGAAAAAAAAAATGGATTTGTAGGGTTCAACCGAAGTGAAAAAAATGGATTTTTGGCGATTTTTGTAGCCTCAAAATGGCACCCTTAA
This sequence comes from Ochlerotatus camptorhynchus, assembly GCF_037179485.1. Lineage (NCBI taxonomy): Eukaryota > Metazoa > Arthropoda > Insecta > Diptera > Culicidae > Ochlerotatus > Ochlerotatus camptorhynchus. Next base: position 29,298 of record NW_027041480.1, read on the forward strand.
CGAGTTCAGAACCACTTCTAACCATTCTAGGATGGTGCAATGGAATGTCCCCTAGATGTGGAGAATGACAATAACGGGATCAGAATGCGTTTAGTATGTATTTTTGGGGTGAAAAAAAAAATGGATTTGTAGGGTTCAACCGAAGTGAAAAAAATGGATTTTTGGCGATTTTTGTAGCCTCAAAATGGCACCCTTAACGAGTTCAGAACCACTTCTAACCATTCTAGGATGGTGCAATGGAATGTCCCCTAGATGTGGAGAATGACAATAACGGGATCAGAATGCGTTTAGTATGTATTTTTGGGGTGAAAAAAAAAATGGATTTGTAGGGTTCAACCGAAGTGAAAAAAATGGATTTTTGGCGATTTTTGTAGCCTCAAAATGGCACCCTTAACGAGTTCAGAACCACTTCTAACCATTCTAGGATGGTGCAATGGAATGTCCCCTAGATGTGGAGAATGACAATAACGGGATCAGAATGCGTTTAGTATGTATTTTTGGGGTGAAAAAAAAAATGGATTTGTAGGGTTCAACCGAAGTGAAAAAAATGGATTTTTGGCGATTTTTGTAGCCTCAAAATGGCACCCTTAACGAGTTCAGAACCACTTCTAACCATTCTAGGATGGTGCAATGGAATGTCCCCTAGATGTGGAGAATGACAATAACGGGATCAGAATGCGTTTAGTATGTATTTTTGGGGTGAAAAAAAAAAATGGATTTGTAGGGTTCAACCGAAGTGAAAAAAATGGATTTTTGGCGATTTTTGTAGCCTCAAAATGGCACCCTTAACGAGTTCAGAACCACTTCTAACCATTCTAGGATGGTGCAATGGAATGTCCCCTAGATGTGGAGAATGACAATAACGGGATCAGAATGCGTTTAGTATGTATTTTTGGGGTGAAAAAAAAAATGGATTTGTAGGGTTCAACCGAAGTGAAAAAAATGGATTTTTGGCGATTTTTGTAGCCTCAAAATGGCACCCTTAACGAGTTCAGAACCACTTCTAACCATTCTAGGATGGTGCAATGGAATGTCCCCTAGATGTGGAGAATGACAATAACGGGATCAGAATGCGTTTAGTATGTATTTTTGGGGTGAAAAAAAAAATGGATTTGTAGGGTTCAACCGAAGTGAAAAAAATGGATTTTTGGCGATTTTTGTAGCCTCAAAATGGCACCCTTAACGAGTTCAGAACCACTTCTAACCATTCTAGGATGGTGCAATGGAATGTCCCCTAGATGTGGAGAATGACAATAACGGGATCAGAATGCGTTTAGTATGTATTTTTGGGGTGAAAAAAAAAATGGATTTGTAGGGTTCAACCGAAGTGAAAAAAATGGATTTTTGGCGATTTTTGTAGCCTCAAAATGGCACCCTTAACGAGTTCAGAACCACTTCTAACCATTCTAGGATGGTGCAATGGAATGTCCCCTAGATGTGGAGAATGACAATAACGGGATCAGAATGCGTTTATGGAAAAAAAAAAATGGTATTAGTTAGGGTTCAACCGAAGTGAAAAAAATGGATTTTTGGCGATTTTTGTAGCCTCAAAATGGCACCACGTAAACGAGTTCAGAACACTTCTAACCATCTACTTGGATATCGGGGTATCAACGCAGAGATCCTCCCTAGATGTGGAGAATGACAATAACGGGATCAGAATGCGTTTAGTATGTATTTTTGGGGGTTGAAAAAAAAAATGGATTTGTAGGTTCAACCGAAGTGAAAAAATGGATTTTGGCCGATTTTTGTAGCCTCAAAATGGCACCCTTAAAGAGTTCAGAACCACTTCTAACCATTCTAGGATGGTGCAATGGAATGTCCCCTAGATGTGGAGAATGACAATAACGGGATCAGAATGCGTTTAGTATGTATTTTTGGGGTGAAAAAAAAAATGGATTTGTAGGGTTCAACCGAAGTGAAAAAAATGGATTTTTGGCGATTTTTGTAGCCTCAAAATGGCACCCTTAACGAGTTCAGAACCACTTCTAACCATTCTAGGATGGTGCAATGGAATAGTCCCCTAGATGTGGAGAATGACAATAACGGGATCAGAATGCGTTTAGTATGTATTTTTGGGGTGAAAAAAAAAATGGATTTGTAGGGTTCAACCGAAGTGAAAAAAATGGATTTTTGGCGATTTTTGTAGCCTCAAAATGGCACCCTTAACGAGTTCAGAACCACTTCTAACCATTCTAGGATGGTGCAATGGAATGTCCCCTAGATGTGGAGAATGACAATAACGGGATCAGAATGCGTTTAGTATGTATTTTTGGGGTGAAAAAAAAAATGGATTTGTAGGGTTCAACCGAAGTGAAAAAAATGGATTTTTGGCGATTTTTGTAGCCTCAAAATGGCACCCTTAACGAGTTCAGAACCACTTCTAACCATTCTAGGATGGTGCAATGGAATGTCCCCTAGATGTGGAGAATGACAATAACGGGATCAGAATGCGTTTAGTATGTATTTTTGGGGTGAAAAAAAAAATGGATTTGTAGGGTTCAACCGAAGTGAAAAAAATGGATTTTTGGCGATTTTTGTAGCCTCAAAATGGCACCCTTAACGAGTTCAGAACCACTTCTAACCATTCTAGGATGGTGCAATGGAATGTCCCCTAGATGTGGAGAATGACAATAACGGGATCAGAATGCGTTTAGTATGTATTTTTGGGGTGAAAAAAAAAATGGATTTGTAGGGTTCAACCGAAGTGAAAAAAATGGATTTTTGGCGATTTTTGTAGCCTCAAAATGGCACCCTTAACGAGTTCAGAACCACTTCTAACCATTCTAGGATGGTGCAATGGAATGTCCCCTAGATGTGGAGAATGACAATAACGGGATCAGAATGCGTTTAGTATGTATTTTTGGGGTGAAAAAAAAAATGGATTTGTAGGGTTCAACCGAAGTGAAAAAAATGGATTTTTGGCGATTTTTGTAGCCTCAAAATGGCACCCTTAACGAGTTCAGAACCACTTCTAACCATTCTAGGATGGTGCAATGGAATGTCCCCTAGATGTGGAGAATGACAATAACGGGATCAGAATGCGTTTAGTATGTATTTTTGGGGTGAAAAAAAAAAATGGATTTGTAGGGTTCAACCGAAGTGAAAAAAATGGATTTTTGGCGATTTTTGTAGCCTCAAAATGGCACCCTTAACGAGTTCAGAACCACTTCTAACCATTCTAGGATGGTGCAATGGAATGTCCCCTAGATGTGGAGAATGACAATAACGGGATCAGAATGCGTTTAGTATGTATTTTTGGGGTGAAAAAAAAAAATGGATTTGTAGGGTTCAACCGAAGTGAAAAAAATGGATTTTTGGCGATTTTTGTAGCCTCAAAATGGCACCCTTAACGAGTTCAGAACCACTTCTAACCATTCTAGGATGGTGCAATGGAATGTCCCCTAGATGTGGAGAATGACAATAACGGGATCAGAATGCGTTTAGTATGTATTTTTGGGGTGAAAAAAAAAATGGATTTGTAGGGTTCAACCGAAGTGAAAAAAATGGATTTTTGGCGATTTTTGTAGCCTCAAAATGGCACCCTTAACGAGTTCAGAACCACTTCTAACCATTCTAGGATGGTGCAATGGAATGTCCCCTAGATGTGGAGAATGACAATAACGGGATCAGAATGCGTTTAGTATGTATTTTTGGGGTGAAAAAAAAAATGGATTTGTAGGGTTCAACCGAAGTGAAAAAAATGGATTTTTGGCGATTTTTGTAGCCTCAAAATGGCACCCTTAACGAGTTCAGAACCACTTCTAACCATTCTAGGATGGTGCAATGGAATGTCCCCTAGATGTGGAGAATGACAATAACGGGATCAGAATGCGTTTAGTATGTATTTTTGGGGTGAAAAAAAAAATGGATTTGTAGGGTTCAACCGAAGTGAAAAAAATGGATTTTTGGCGATTTTTGTAGCCTCAAAATGGCACCCTTAACGAGTTCAGAACCACTTCTAACCATTCTAGGATGGTGCAATGGAATGTCCCCTAGATGTGGAGAATGACAATAACGGGATCAGAATGCGTTTAGTATGTATTTTTGGGGTGAAAAAAAAAATGGATTTGTAGGGTTCAACCGAAGTGAAAAAAATGGATTTTTGGCGATTTTTGTAGCCTCAAAATGGCACCCTTAACGAGTTCAGAACCACTTCTAACCATTCTAGGATGGTGCAATGGAATGTCCCCTAGATGTGGAGAATGACAATAACGGGATCAGAATGCGTTTAGTATGTATTTTTGGGGTGAAAAAAAAAATGGATTTGTAGGGTTCAACCGAAGTGAAAAAAATGGATTTTTGGCGATTTTTGTAGCCTCAAAATGGCACCCTTAACGAGTTCAGAACCACTTCTAACCATTCTAGGATGGTGCAATGGAATGTCCCCTAGATGTGGAGAATGACAATAACGGGATCAGAATGCGTTTAGTATGTATTTTTGGGGTGAAAAAAAAAATGGATTTGTAGGGTTCAACCGAAGTGAAAAAAATGGATTTTTGGCGATTTTTGTAGCCTCAAAATGGCACCCTTAACGAGTTCAGAACCACTTCTAACCATTCTAGGATGGTGCAATGGAATGTCCCCTAGATGTGGAGAATGACAATAACGGGATCAGAATGCGTTTAGTATGTATTTTTGGGGTGAAAAAAAAAATGGATTTGTAGGGTTCAACCGAAGTGAAAAAAATGGATTTTTGGCGATTTTTGTAGCCTCAAAATGGCACCCTTAACGAGTTCAGAACCACTTCTAACCATTCTAGGATGGTGCAATGGAATGTCCCCTAGATGTGGAGAATGACAATAACGGGATCAGAATGCGTTTAGTATGTATTTTTGGGGTGAAAAAAAAAAATGGATTTGTAGGGTTCAACCGAAGTGAAAAAAATGGATTTTTGGCGATTTTTGTAGCCTCAAAATGGCACCCTTAACGAGTTCAGAACCACTTCTAACCATTCTAGGATGGTGCAATGGAATGTCCCCTAGATGTGGAGAATGACAATAACGGGATCAGAATGCGTTTAGTATGTATTTTTGGGGTGAAAAAAAAAATGGATTTGTAGGGTTCAACCGAAGTGAAAAAAATGGATTTTTGGCGATTTTTGTAGCCTCAAAATGGCACCCTTAACGAGTTCAGAACCACTTCTAACCATTCTAGGATGGTGCAATGGAATGTCCCCTAGATGTGGAGAATGACAATAACGGGATCAGAATGCGTTTAGTATGTATTTTTGGGGTGAAAAAAAAAATGGATTTGTAGGGTTCAACCGAAGTGAAAAAAATGGATTTTTGGCGATTTTTGTAGCCTCAAAATGGCACCCTTAACGAGTTCAGAACCACTTCTAACCATTCTAGGATGGTGCAATGGAATGTCCCCTAGATGTGGAGAATGACAATAACGGGATCAGAATGCGTTTAGTATGTATTTTTGGGGTGAAAAAAAAAATGGATTTGTAGGGTTCAACCGAAGTGAAAAAAATGGATTTTTGGCGATTTTTGTAGCCTCAAAATGGCACCCTTAACGAGTTCAGAACCACTTCTAACCATTCTAGGATGGTGCAATGGAATGTCCCCTAGATGTGGAGAATGACAATAACGGGATCAGAATGCGTTTAGTATGTATTTTTGGGGTGAAAAAAAAAATGGATTTGTAGGGTTCAACCGAAGTGAAAAAAATGGATTTTTGGCGATTTTTGTAGCCTCAAAATGGCACCCTTAACGAGTTCAGAACCACTTCTAACCATTCTAGGATGGTGCAATGGAATGTCCCCTAGATGTGGAGAATGACAATAACGGGATCAGAATGCGTTTAGTATGTATTTTTGGGGTGAAAAAAAAAATGGATTTGTAGGGTTCAACCGAAGTGAAAAAAATGGATTTTTGGCGATTTTTGTAGCCTCAAAATGGCACCCTTAACGAGTTCAGAACCACTTCTAACCATTCTAGGATGGTGCAATGGAATGTCCCCTAGATGTGGAGAATGACAATAACGGGATCAGAATGCGTTTAGTATGTATTTTTGGGGTGAAAAAAAAAAATGGATTTGTAGGGTTCAACCGAAGTGAAAAAAATGGATTTTTGGCGATTTTTGTAGCCTCAAAATGGCACCCTTAACGAGTTCAGAACCACTTCTAACCATTCTAGGATGGTGCAATGGAATGTCCCCTAGATGTGGAGAATGACAATAACGGGATCAGAATGCGTTTAGTATGTATTTTTGGGGTGAAAAAAAAAAATGGATTTGTAGGGTTCAACCGAAGTGAAAAAAATGGATTTTTGGCGATTTTTGTAGCCTCAAAATGGCACCCTTAACGAGTTCAGAACCACTTCTAACCATTCTAGGATGGTGCAATGGAATGTCCCCTAGATGTGGAGAATGACAATAACGGGATCAGAATGCGTTTAGTATGTATTTTTGGGGTGAAAAAAAAAATGGATTTGTAGGGTTCAACCGAAGTGAAAAAAATGGATTTTTGGCGATTTTTGTAGCCTCAAAATGGCACCCTTAACGAGTTCAGAACCACTTCTAACCATTCTAGGATGGTGCAATGGAATGTCCCCTAGATGTGGAGAATGACAATAACGGGATCAGAATGCGTTTAGTATGTATTTTTGGGGTGAAAAAAAAAATGGATTTGTAGGGTTCAACCGAAGTGAAAAAAATGGATTTTTGGCGATTTTTGTAGCCTCAAAATGGCACCCTTAACGAGTTCAGAACCACTTCTAACCATTCTAGGATGGTGCAATGGAATGTCCCCTAGATGTGGAGAATGACAATAACGGGATCAGAATGCGTTTAGTATGTATTTTTGGGGTGAAAAAAAAAATGGATTTGTAGGGTTCAACCGAAGTGAAAAAAATGGATTTTTGGCGATTTTTGTAGCCTCAAAATGGCACCCTTAACGAGTTCAGAACCACTTCTAACCATTCTAGGATGGTGCAATGGAATGTCCCCTAGATGTGGAGAATGACAATAACGGGATCAGAATGCGTTTAGTATGTATTTTTGGGGTGAAAAAAAAAATGGATTTGTAGGGTTCAACCGAAGTGAAAAAAATGGATTTTTGGCGATTTTTGTAGCCTCAAAATGGCACCCTTAACGAGTTCAGAACCACTTCTAACCATTCTAGGATGGTGCAATGGAATGTCCCCTAGATGTGGAGAATGACAATAACGGGATCAGAATGCGTTTAGTATGTATTTTTGGGGTGAAAAAAAAAATGGATTTGTAGGGTTCAACCGAAGTGAAAAAAATGGATTTTTGGCGATTTTTGTAGCCTCAAAATGGCACCCTTAACGAGTTCAGAACCACTTCTAACCATTCTAGGATGGTGCAATGGAATGTCCCCTAGATGTGGAGAATGACAATAACGGGATCAGAATGCGTTTAGTATGTATTTTTGGGGTGAAAAAAAAAATGGATTTGTAGGGTTCAACCGAAGTGAAAAAAATGGATTTTTGGCGATTTTTGTAGCCTCAAAATGGCACCCTTAACGAGTTCAGAACCACTTCTAACCATTCTAGGATGGTGCAATGGAATGTCCCCTAGATGTGGAGAATGACAATAACGGGATCAGAATGCGTTTAGTATGTATTTTTGGGGTGAAAAAAAAAATGGATTTGTAGGGTTCAACCGAAGTGAAAAAAATGGATTTTTGGCGATTTTTGTAGCCTCAAAATGGCACCCTTAACGAGTTCAGAACCACTTCTAACCATTCTAGGATGGTGCAATGGAATGTCCCCTAGATGTGGAGAATGACAATAACGGGATCAGAATGCGTTTAGTATGTATTTTTGGGGTGAAAAAAAAAATGGATTTGTAGGGTTCAACCGAAGTGAAAAAAATGGATTTTTGGCGATTTTTGTAGCCTCAAAATGGCACCCTTAACGAGTTCAGAACCACTTCTAACCATTCTAGGATGGTGCAATGGAATGTCCCCTAGATGTGGAGAATGACAATAACGGGATCAGAATGCGTTTAGTATGTATTTTTGGGGTGAAAAAAAAAAATGGATTTGTAGGGTTCAACCGAAGTGAAAAAAATGGATTTTTGGCGATTTTTGTAGCCTCAAAATGGCACCCTTAACGAGTTCAGAACCACTTCTAACCATTCTAGGATGGTGCAATGGAATGTCCCCTAGATGTGGAGAATGACAATAACGGGATCAGAATGCGTTTAGTATGTATTTTTGGGGTGAAAAAAAAAATGGATTTGTAGGGTTCAACCGAAGTGAAAAAAATGGATTTTTGGCGATTTTTGTAGCCTCAAAATGGCACCCTTAACGAGTTCAGAACCACTTCTAACCATTCTAGGATGGTGCAATGGAATGTCCCCTAGATGTGGAGAATGACAATAACGGGATCAGAATGCGTTTAGTATGTATTTTTGGGGTGAAAAAAAAAATGGATTTGTAGGGTTCAACCGAAGTGAAAAAAATGGATTTTTGGCGATTTTTGTAGCCTCAAAATGGCACCCTTAACGAGTTCAGAACCACTTCTAACCATTCTAGGATGGTGCAATGGAATGTCCCCTAGATGTGGAGAATGACAATAACGGGATCAGAATGCGTTTAGTATGTATTTTTGGGGTGAAAAAAAAAATGGATTTGTAGGGTTCAACCGAAGTGAAAAAAATGGATTTTTGGCGATTTTTGTAGCCTCAAAATGGCACCCTTAACGAGTTCAGAACCACTTCTAACCATTCTAGGATGGTGCAATGGAATGTCCCCTAGATGTGGAGAATGACAATAACGGGATCAGAATGCGTTTAGTATGTATTTTTGGGGTGAAAAAAAAAAATGGATTTGTAGGGTTCAACCGAAGTGAAAAAAATGGATTTTTGGCGATTTTTGTAGCCTCAAAATGGCACCCTTAACGAGTTCAGAACCACTTCTAACCATTCTAGGATGGTGCAATGGAATGTCCCCTAGATGTGGAGAATGACAATAACGGGATCAGAATGCGTTTAGTATGTATTTTTGGGGTGAAAAAAAAAATGGATTTGTAGGGTTCAACCGAAGTGAAAAAAATGGATTTTTGGCGATTTTTGTAGCCTCAAAATGGCACCCTTAACGAGTTCAGAACCACTTCTAACCATTCTAGGATGGTGCAATGGAATGTCCCCTAGATGTGGAGAATGACAATAACGGGATCAGAATGCGTTTAGTATGTATTTTTGGGGTGAAAAAAAAAATGGATTTGTAGGGTTCAACCGAAGTGAAAAAAATGGATTTTTGGCGATTTTTGTAGCCTCAAAATGGCACCCTTAACGAGTTCAGAACCACTTCTAACCATTCTAGGATGGTGCAATGGAATGTCCCCTAGATGTGGAGAATGACAATAACGGGATCAGAATGCGTTTAGTATGTATTTTTGGGGTGAAAAAAAAAAATGGATTTGTAGGGTTCAACCGAAGTGAAAAAAATGGATTTTTGGCGATTTTTGTAGCCTCAAAATGGCACCCTTAACGAGTTCAGAACCACTTCTAACCATTCTAGGATGGTGCAATGGAATGTCCCCTAGATGTGGAGAATGACAATAACGGGATCAGAATGCGTTTAGTATGTATTTTTGGGGTGAAAAAAAAAAATGGATTTGTAGGGTTCAACCGAAGTGAAAAAAATGGATTTTTGGCGATTTTTGTAGCCTCAAAATGGCACCCTTAACGAGTTCAGAACCACTTCTAACCATTCTAGGATGGTGCAATGGAATGTCCCCTAGATGTGGAGAATGACAATAACGGGATCAGAATGCGTTTAGTATGTATTTTTGGGGTGAAAAAAAAAAATGGATTTGTAGGGTTCAACCGAAGTGAAAAAAATGGATTTTTGGCGATTTTTGTAGCCTCAAAATGGCACCCTTAACGAGTTCAGAACCACTTCTAACCATTCTAGGATGGTGCAATGGAATGTCCCCTAGATGTGGAGAATGACAATAACGGGATCAGAATGCGTTTAGTATGTATTTTTGGGGTGAAAAAAAAAATGGATTTGTAGGGTTCAACCGAAGTGAAAAAAATGGATTTTTGGCGATTTTTGTAGCCTCAAAATGGCACCCTTAACGAGTTCAGAACCACTTCTAACCATTCTAGGATGGTGCAATGGAATGTCCCCTAGATGTGGAGAATGACAATAACGGGATCAGAATGCGTTTAGTATGTATTTTTGGGGTGAAAAAAAAAAATGGATTTGTAGGGTTCAACCGAAGTGAAAAAAATGGATTTTTGGCGATTTTTGTAGCCTCAAAATGGCACCCTTAACGAGTTCAGAACCACTTCTAACCATTCTAGGATGGTGCAATGGAATGTCCCCTAGATGTGGAGAATGACAATAACGGGATCAGAATGCGTTTAGTATGTATTTTTGGGGTGAAAAAAAAAATGGATTTGTAGGGTTCAACCGAAGTGAAAAAAATGGATTTTTGGCGATTTTTGTAGCCTCAAAATGGCACCCTTAACGAGTTCAGAACCACTTCTAACCATTCTAGGATGGTGCAATGGAATGTCCCCTAGATGTGGAGAATGACAATAACGGGATCAGAATGCGTTTAGTATGTATTTTTGGGGTGAAAAAAAAAAATGGATTTGTAGGGTTCAACCGAAGTGAAAAAAATGGATTTTTGGCGATTTTTGTAGCCTCAAAATGGCACCCTTAACGAGTTCAGAACCACTTCTAACCATTCTAGGATGGTGCAATGGAATGTCCCCTAGATGTGGAGAATGACAATAACGGGATCAGAATGCGTTTAGTATGTATTTTTGGGGTGAAAAAAAAAATGGATTTGTAGGGTTCAACCGAAGTGAAAAAAATGGATTTTTGGCGATTTTTGTAGCCTCAAAATGGCACCCTTAACGAGTTCAGAACCACTTCTAACCATTCTAGGATGGTGCAATGGAATGTCCCCTAGATGTGGAGAATGACAATAACGGGATCAGAATGCGTTTAGTATGTATTTTTGGGGTGAAAAAAAAAATGGATTTGTAGGGTTCAACCGAAGTGAAAAAAATGGATTTTTGGCGATTTTTGTAGCCTCAAAATGGCACCCTTAACGAGTTCAGAACCACTTCTAACCATTCTAGGATGGTGCAATGGAATGTCCCCTAGATGTGGAGAATGACAATAACGGGATCAGAATGCGTTTAGTATGTATTTTTGGGGTGAAAAAAAAAATGGATTTGTAGGGTTCAACCGAAGTGAAAAAAATGGATTTTTGGCGATTTTTGTAGCCTCAAAATGGCACCCTTAACGAGTTCAGAACCACTTCTAACCATTCTAGGATGGTGCAATGGAATGTCCCCTAGATGTGGAGAATGACAATAACGGGATCAGAATGCGTTTAGTATGTATTTTTGGGGTGAAAAAAAAAATGGATTTGTAGGGTTCAACCGAAGTGAAAAAAATGGATTTTTGGCGATTTTTGTAGCCTCAAAATGGCACCCTTAACGAGTTCAGAACCACTTCTAACCATTCTAGGATGGTGCAATGGAATGTCCCCTAGATGTGGAGAATGACAATAACGGGATCAGAATGCGTTTAGTATGTATTTTTGGGGTGAAAAAAAAAATGGATTTGTAGGGTTCAACCGAAGTGAAAAAAATGGATTTTTGGCGATTTTTGTAGCCTCAAAATGGCACCCTTAACGAGTTCAGAACCACTTCTAACCATTCTAGGATGGTGCAATGGAATGTCCCCTAGATGTGGAGAATGACAATAACGGGATCAGAATGCGTTTAGTATGTATTTTTGGGGTGAAAAAAAAAATGGATTTGTAGGGTTCAACCGAAGTGAAAAAAATGGATTTTTGGCGATTTTTGTAGCCTCAAAATGGCACCCTTAACGAGTTCAGAACCACTTCTAACCATTCTAGGATGGTGCAATGGAATGTCCCCTAGATGTGGAGAATGACAATAACGGGATCAGAATGCGTTTAGTATGTATTTTTGGGGTGAAAAAAAAAATGGATTTGTAGGGTTCAACCGAAGTGAAAAAAATGGATTTTTGGCGATTTTTGTAGCCTCAAAATGGCACCCTTAACGAGTTCAGAACCACTTCTAACCATTCTAGGATGGTGCAATGGAATGTCCCCTAGATGTGGAGAATGACAATAACGGGATCAGAATGCGTTTAGTATGTATTTTTGGGGTGAAAAAAAAAATGGATTTGTAGGGTTCAACCGAAGTGAAAAAAATGGATTTTTGGCGATTTTTGTAGCCTCAAAATGGCACCCTTAACGAGTTCAGAACCACTTCTAACCATTCTAGGATGGTGCAATGGAATGTCCCCTAGATGTGGAGAATGACAATAACGGGATCAGAATGCGTTTAGTATGTATTTTTGGGGTGAAAAAAAAAAATGGATTTGTAGGGTTCAACCGAAGTGAAAAAAATGGATTTTTGGCGATTTTTGTAGCCTCAAAATGGCACCCTTAACGAGTTCAGAACCACTTCTAACCATTCTAGGATGGTGCAATGGAATGTCCCCTAGATGTGGAGAATGACAATAACGGGATCAGAATGCGTTTAGTATGTATTTTTGGGGTGAAAAAAAAAAATGGATTTGTAGGGTTCAACCGAAGTGAAAAAAATGGATTTTTGGCGATTTTTGTAGCCTCAAAATGGCACCCTTAACGAGTTCAGAACCACTTCTAACCATTCTAGGATGGTGCAATGGAATGTCCCCTAGATGTGGAGAATGACAATAACGGGATCAGAATGCGTTTAGTATGTATTTTTGGGGTGAAAAAAAAAATGGATTTGTAGGGTTCAACCGAAGTGAAAAAAATGGATTTTTGGCGATTTTTGTAGCCTCAAAATGGCACCCTTAACGAGTTCAGAACCACTTCTAACCATTCTAGGATGGTGCAATGGAATGTCCCCCTAGATGTGGAGAATGACAATAACGGGATCAGAATGCGTTTAGTATGTATTTTTGGGGTGAAAAAAAAAATGGATTTGTAGGGTTCAACCGAAGTGAAAAAAATGGATTTTTGGCGATTTTTGTAGCCTCAAAATGGCACCCTTAACGAGTTCAGAACCACTTCTAACCATTCTAGGATGGTGCAATGGAATGTCCCCTAGATGTGGAGAATGACAATAACGGGATCAGAATGCGTTTAGTATGTATTTTTTGGGGGTG
>NW_027041481.1:0-14531 GCF_037179485.1 Ochlerotatus camptorhynchus
ATATTTTTTATTACTATTGAAAATTTAGTCGATTGTTGAATTTATGTATGGTCCCAAATTAGGGACACTTAGGCCGACATTACCTGCATTTCCCTTATATTCAACGTTCGCTGAGTTGTGTCGACTTTTCACCAACCAAAGGACAATCGCTAACTAAAATGCATATCATGTGTCAAACCTGATAATAAAAAATATTTAAAATACATCAGTGCCCATCCGGCTCATGTCAACAAATTGAAATTAAATTTTGACAGTCTACTGTAATCAAGCGGCTTAAGGCCAATTTCTTGACCTCCGCTCAAGCCTTAATCCTGGTTTAACTAAATGGGTATATTGGTCCTTATTGGCGATATTGGCATTTACTATACACTGTAACTGGAAAGTACCCAACTCATAAAATGGGTAAAACGTATTTACCCACTAATGGGTAAAGAGCTTATACGTCAAATCATGGGGTACTTTTTACCCATTTCCAGAATGCATTGTTTTCCGTAACTGGGTAAAAAGTACCCAATTTTTTATATATATTGATGGGACTTAATCTGAAATTTGAGAATTAGCAATAATTTTAAAATCAATCAATAAAATGGAAACTACAGATTACTGAACTTGGTTTTTATTGAACATCATTGCAATAATTTATGAAAACAACGATGAAACCAAACGATTGACTATCTGACGGGTGCTGGTCGTTGTGATTCCATAACATATGGGGGCTTATTACGGATGTCACTTCACGGTGAAAACTTGTCACTTGTCGTCACGGTGAAGTGATTACCATTTGATTTGTACGGCAATCACGGCTCTTATTATGAGTATCACTTCCTTATCACCGTGTAGTGACACCCGTAATAAGGCCCATGATCTCGATGAAATCAATAATTTTCTGCACTTCTGCTGGCGGACGATGTTGAAAACAGTGAACACTTTAAATAGAGTGTCCAGCGCGCGGATGGAGTCAATTCCACCGTGGATGAGTTGAGCGTCAACGTAAATGAAGTAATTGTTGCCGTTGAAAATCAGATGGGGCGCCACATCAACGTTAGCATCGGCAACATACTTCATTAATTCCAGGCAACATACTTCATTAATTGTTCTTGTAAAGGTGTTTCAGCATCCTGCAAAAAAAAAATGAACGTCTTTGTTAACAAAAGCAAAATCTAGTGTAATGGATTTATTACCGTGATACATCGAATTATCGAAGCCGCTAGTTTTGCTTCGAAGTCTGTAGACTCCTCCAAGAAAGATTTCCACATATTTATCACTTTTTGTACTAAAACGGAACAAAGGCACTCGACAAGGCACACCAAGTATGCCAGCAACGTTACGGAGCAACAAAGATATTTTTCACCCAATATAGGGTAAAAATGTACTCATTTTTGATGCCTGACAGGTTTCGGAAATGGGTGAAAAAGTACCCATTATTTGAAATTTTCATTTACGCATTTTTTGACAGCTCCATACACTACCACAAATTGGGTACTTTTTCACCCATTTATGGGTACTCACCAGTTACAGTGTATATGTCATTAGCACTCCGAACCCGAAGCCTCGGTAAAATGTGTAACGGCCAACTTGCAATGTTTGGAAAATCATAGCTCAGCCATTTATTGACAAATTTCAAATTTATTTGCACCATCTGAAACTAGATACTTTATTCGGTATCAATAGATTTAAAATCTATCGATAAATTGTAGAGTAATGATTTTTCAAATATTGTCAATTTTCAGCTACACATTTTACCGGAGGCATCGTGTTCGGAGTGGTAAAAAAAAGGGTACAGTTTCAATTCACTTTCTCTTGTTAATCACGTATCCAGCACCGAAAGCAAGATTTGTGATAGATCAGTGCACGTAGATGTCAAATATGACAATTTACGGTGGTTTGTGTCGGTTCACATTCGTAGAAATCTGTTGTCATCACTTTTACTCTGGTGTTAAATGAAAGGGATACAACAAGACCAAATTGTGAGGTTAGGGACCGTGCACTGATCTATATGAGCTTTCATCTCGGCTTTCATCGTGTTTGTATTGAGTCTGTGTTCCATTTGGTGATTTTTAACTTGAATTTGACAATGGAAAATTTTCAAATAAACCTGCTATTGCACCAGACTTATTTCTGACAGACCAGGAATTAAACGGCGCCGGTGGTGTAGTGGTAAGCGTGATTACCTCTCACCCCAGCAGGCCTGGGTTCAATCCCAGTCGGCGCCGCTGGGATGTTCTGAGGCATAACATCTCTGATCACGCCTTCCTTCGGATGGGAAGTAAAGCCGTTGGTCCCCGGTTCATGAGTTGATGGGTCGATAGGTAGGGTCCAGGTGTGGGAGCTGCCTTCCTGGCACGTCGGTAGCATTGGTGCTCAGCACGGAAAACAAGATCGACGGAAAAAACAAACCAAAGGAAAAAAAAAAAAAAAAAAAGACCAGGAATCAATTTTGACAAACACCTTCTCGAAAATACGAAGGTCAACAACAGAGTGATTTTCGAACATCTTAATTTATTTTCCAAGTGTCAAATTTAAGTGAAAATTCACCAAGTGGAATACAGCCTGAGAACATAAAGCAAATTTGCGTTGTCATGACAGCAGCGACGAAAGCTCTGATGCTTTTCTGCACGATTATCAAAGTGTATTGAATATTGCTGGCTGATTCACATATATCTTAGCATGCATACATCGACATTTCACAAATAAGAAGAAGAAACATCCACAGCTGTCAAACATAAACACAACCGGATAATAACTATCATTCTTCGAAACCTCCGTTGAAGACAGATCGATCCCTCTTGATGCAATCGACCGATCCGCTGGATTATCAATTGTATCAATCAGGCTATACTGGAACCACATGTAACTAAATAGTTGTGGAGACGGTGTGCTCATGAAATGAAATAGTGTAGGAGCAACAATCAATACGAAACTAAAGATTTTAAATTGGCTCACTACGTGACTAGCCTATTGGTCCCAAGCAAACGATTAACGTACCCCATTCTAGTCGAAATTCTACTACTACACAATGTTTGTTTTGATTCGCTATGAAAGTTTGACAGATATAATGAGGGGTTAGCGGATTTTCCTATGTTTCGAGGGGTGAATCGATTAGCTTGGGATCGAAGAGAGTACCAGAGCTGAGCCAAAAAGTTAAGCACGTTATTTCGGGACCTTCTAGTCTTAGAGTTACCTCTATGGTAGTAGTCCATAGGTTGGTTGTAATCTTCTTTTGACAATGCGCTGAAAGCAGTTTTAATATTCAAAGTGTTTTTATGTTACTTCATACGCGAAGTTAACGATTTTCAGAGTTGGTTGGAAATGCTAACATGAAGCTTTAGTGTGATGATTTATTAGCTAGAGAATGATCTTTAGAAGAGGGTAGGTGGATAGTTCCGTTAGAGTACGGCAGTATGAAAATTGAATAGAAGTAGAAAATGAGCGAAGGGCCATTAATGCGACAGTTTTTCAAGATAGACGCACATTTTTGCCTATCCCGTACGATGTACGCGGCCGCGGGGACTTGAAGTATGTCTCCAAGTCCACAGGCAAAAATGTGCGTCCCTCTTTTTGCTCATAAACTGACTGCGGCTGTGGAATAGTTCTAGCGACGTTTTCATCACTACCTAAAGCCCCACGTTGCGAGAGCATTTCCAGTCGATGGTGTGTTATAATGCAGTTCTTCTTTACCCAACTATTGCGTAGCCGCCAACAATGCTGATGATGGTACAGCACGCAACAACCACCCTACTGCTTTCTCTCTGAGATGATCACGTTGGTCATGACGAGAGGAGCAACACAATAGTTGGGTAAAGAAGAACTGCATTATAACACACCATCGACTGGAAATGCTCTCGCAACGTGGGGCTTTAGGTAGTGATGAAAACGTCGCTAGAATTATTCCACAGCCGCAGTCAGTTTATGAGCAAAAAGAGGGACGCACATTTTTGCCTGTGGACTTGGAGACATACTTCAAGTCCCCGCGTACATCGTACGGGTTAGGCAAAAATGTGCGTCTATCTTGAAAAACTGTCGCATTAATGGCCCTTCGCTCATTTTCAACTTCTATTCAATTTTCATACTGCCGTACTCTAACGGAACTATCCACCTACCTTCTTCTAAAGATCATTCTCTAGCTAATAAATCATCACACTAAAGCTTCATGTTAGCATTTCCAACCAACTCAGAGTTTTAATATATTTTTCTACTATTATATATATTTCAAGATTTCTTCAAATTTTCTTGCGAACTTCCATATGAATTATTGTTGTTTTGAATGTTTGCTTTCACATTTTATGTGTTGTCATGCGAATAAGGTCTTCAAGGAACGTTTTTGGTTCAGTGTTCGAAAATCCCAAAAGCAGCTGTCAGTGACGATTGTCAATTTCGGTTGTCAAATCTGACGCCAAATGTTAATTTGACTCTGAACTGGCAATATACAGATATATTATTTTGCACGCACCATACGTAAATAGTAACGTCATCGTTTCAAACCGACATGCATCTGTAAATTATTTTCCTGGTTTTGCTTTAAAATTCCCGGTTTTTCCTGGTAAAATAAAATTCCCGACATTTTCCTGGTTTTCCTGGTTCACTTAGCGGCAAAAAGGAACCATGCGTGGAAAATCTATTCAATATCAAAGCTTAGACGCATCGCCAGGACTCCAAAAGTGGAACTGAAACGTGCGGCTTTATTTTCGTGACAAATGTGGCTGACAATTAAAGGCAATAGGAGAGAGATTTGAGATTATACTAAGTTGAAGTATATATATATATTTAAAACAATTACTGGGGATCCTAGAGTCAATTCGTTAGTAATATGTTTACCAAGAATTATTGCATTTGCACTATTTTTATTGTCTAGTGACCGAACATTAGTTTTTTGTTTTGGGGTTACTTTGATAATACTCGATGAGTGTAGAAAACTATTTTGATCAAGAAATAAGAAACTTTGATTGAGTATATAATCATAAACATCATAAGTAATAGTGATTGTTTGAGTGGCTTTTCAATTAGGCGAAAAAAAGAACTTGTTTTGCAGGTAAAGGGTGTCCCACATCAAATTGTATCACGGAAAAAACGCTGTAGAAAATTACCCATTGGGTATTTTCTCTTTAAAATTTGGGAAGAAGGAGTGTTCGACTACTTGAGCATCCTTAGTATACACACTTTCAACAACCGTACATAGAAACAAAATCCATTGGCTAAAATACTACATTGATGGTTTAAATTAAATACTCCCACCACAGACAAACAGACGTAACTCTTTGAAAAACTTGTTCTTGAAAACATAGTATCTCAAAACATATAACCTCAGTAGCGACATCTATCTGGCTTCTCGCGGAAAACAAGCTTGCTCGCTAACTCGTAAACAATATTGCATAAAAGTTCTATAGAATATATAGAAACGTCAAAGTGATCCGATGCCAGCGCTGCGGCGAGTAGTTCGCGGAACTGATAATATTCAAATCAACCGTTAAATGCATGAACGAAGATACACAATGAAGAGTTACGTCTGTTTGTCTGTGCTCCCACCAATAGATTTTTGCAGAAACGAAATTCATTTAATTCTACTATTTTTTCTATCAAAACTACTATGCCGTTTGACTAAACAAAATAGTTTTGACAGAATGGTAGTAAATTTGATTATATTTATAGTAAACTATACTGAAATCATGGTAGATTTAACGGTATTAAGCGTAGTTATACTGAAAATAAGTGTTTTCTGCAAAATAGTATTCCTAACTATTATCTTTGTTTCAGTGTAAGCACACCCAGTGCACCAAACGCAAACAACACTACACACCTTTGTACGACAGACAAGAACAAGAATAAAACATTGACGTAAAATCTTTCTAGAGGAAGAGTCGCGTTTTTTCTCTTTTCGGAAGGAAAATCCGGATTCCGAATTCCCGATAAATACAGTGCACTTAATCGAAGCAACGTTGTGGTCAATCGATCCAAATCCGTGAGTGACCGGTGAAAGTTCATTGCGGTGTTGTTTTTTCGTGTGAAAGACGGAAATTGCGTTTGAACATTCGTCCGCTCGAGTGTGGCGAAGCGCTAGCTGTTTTTGCACATGGCGGTCGCTCTGGAGGAAAAGTTTCCTAATCGACGATGGAAGTGACGCTGAGCCGTCGCTAAGTGAAAAAAGAAAATTCTCTGACAACTGTTTTGGCGAATGGCGTGGTCAAGTCACCACAGAAATGAACCCTGCTGGAAGTGTTTAGTGTTTTTTCGGATTTCTTTGTTTTTTTTTGCAAATGGCGTGCGATCAAAGTGAAGTGAATCTTGAGAAGGAAGAAAATGAAGATGTTTTTAACACCGCCAGTTAAAAAAGTTAAAACACCGAGAACGCCGATCAGTGAACAAAAAGATAAACAGAAGCAAAAAGTAGAATCAAAGAAAATGTAAGAACAAATAAAAGTGCTGGTTCATCAGAGAGGGGCAGTGAAGGGGAAGTTAACCCGAGTGAGAAGTGCTTTACGGCATAGTGATGAAGAATCGAATCCGAACATTATGAACATCCATTTTCTGCAGCTTCACCAAAAGACGGTGGAACATTGTAACCGCGAGTACAATGACTTTCAGAACAAGATATACGAGCTACCCCTCTCTGATGAACGTCGAGCGGAACAAATCGAGAAATACATCGAATTTGAATCGCTTTACAACGACGTGGTGATTAAACTGAACATGTTGATGGAGCGAGCGGCAGCTGTAGCAGTAGCTCCCTCTTCCGCGACCTCTTCCACGGATGTACTCCAGAAATCTATCAAGCAGTTGATGTTTCCGGCTCAGCCCTATCTTCCACCGTTACAAGTGCTCTTGCCGACTTTCGACGGGTCGTACGAGAAGTGGTACTCCTTCAAGTCCATGTTTACCACCGTCATGGACCGGTACCAGCAGGAAGATCCAGCATTGAAATTGTACCACCTGAGGAACTGCCTTGTTGGTCAAGCGGCTGGTATCATCGACCAGGATCTAGTCAACAACAACGACTATGATGCTGCGTGGATGGTACTGAAGCAGAGATTCGAAGACAAGCGAATAATCATCGACAAGCACGTCGAGAACCTGTTCAACCTACCGAAGGTTGGACAAGAGAATGCAGCCAACATAAGAAAAATGACCGACACGTGCACCAAGAACGTGGAGGCTTTGAAGAACCTTGAGCTGCCAGTCGCTGGGCTTGGGGAACAGATGCTGGTGAATCTCATCGCGGCGAAGATAGACAAAAAACTACGTGTCGCCTGGGAAGCTCGACAGAAGAAGGAAGTTCTACCAACCTATGTTGCCACGCTGGAATTCTTGCAAGAACAGTGTCGAATATATGAGAAAATCGACACGAGGCCGACGACGGAGAGTGTTAAAACAAAGGCAATGGCCAAGAGCTACACGCTACTGTCAACAAGTGAATCGAAAAATGAACATAAGTGTCAAGTGTGCAAGGCACACCATGAACTATGGAGATGTGATACATTCAAGAACAAAAGTGTTAGTGAAAAATACGATGTACTAAAAACGTGCGGTTCCTGTTTCAATTGCCTGACGCAAGGCCATCGTACCAGTGCGTGTTCCTCGACACATTCCTGTCGTGAGTGTGGCAAAAAGCATCACACCTTGCTACACGTCGAGGACACTTCAAGTAAAGTTTCCACCGCTGCGAAACTAGCAGACGATCCAGCGACACCGGCTGTGAAACCCGAAGGAGATCCAAACGTCAGCAACCGAGCGGGGACGACGACTCTCTGCGCATGCGTCAGTGGTACACAGAAGCAGACTCTGCTATCGACTGCCGTGGTATTGGCCCATGGCTTGTGCAACACTCCATACCCTTACCGAGTGCTCCTGGATTCCGCATCGCAAATGAATTTCGTTACGGAGCGGTTTGCAAACCTTCTTTCGTTGAAACTGGAACCTGCTGACTATACTGTTAGCGAACTGAACGGCAACAATACACTGTTGGCCTGGACCTGTTGGTAATCCCCCGGATCACTGGTGACTTGCCGGTGAAATCATTTGATGTTTCGGAATGGCCTATCTTGAGCAAGCAAGAACTGGCCGATCCGACATTCTATAAGCGAGGACGTGTCGATATGCTTATCGGTGCTGAATACTTCTGGGATGAATGAAGAATGACCGAATTGAACTCGGCCCGAATCTTCCAGTGCTGACCAACACCAAGCTTGGATGGATTGCTGGAGGAATGATCGCAAACGATGCCCCTGTTGTTGCACGCACGTTCTGCCAGAATGCTGAGGACTATGAGCCGCTCATTGAACTGTTGAAAAGCTTCTACAAAGTGGAAGCCTGCGACGAGATCCGCCTATCTCCTACGGTGGGCGACGAGAAGTGTGTGGATCATTTTCAGCGCACACACCAACGAACAGAGGAAGGAAGATACGTTGTACAGCATCCCTTCAGCGAACGCAAGCATGAATTGGGCGATTCGCGTGAGATGGCCCTGAAGCGGTTCCTGAATTTGGAGCGAAAGCTTGAAAAGCAGCCGGAACTTAAAGAGCAGTACTCTCAATTCCTACGAGAATATGAGCAGCTCGGACACATGCGAGAGATACAGGAGGATCTGAGCGAGAAACCTGGCTCAGTGTATTATTTGCCACACCACTGCGTGTTGAGGCCCACCAGTACGACGACCAAACTAAGAGTCGTATTTGATGGATCGGCTAGAACGTCTACGGGCGTTTCGATAAACGATGTTCTGATGACTGGGCCAACTATCCAGAAGGACCTCGTCACAATCCTGAATGAGGTACACTTGCCGAGGTGTATCTCCTGGAAAGGTTCACTCAATCTAGAACTTCACGGATTCTCGGATGCCTCCGACTTAGCGTATGGAGCATGTCTCTATTCACGTGCCATTTTCCCAGATGATACCATCCATATGATGCTGATTTGTAGCAAGTCTCGCATACTGCCAAAGAAAAAGGCGAAGGATAAGGCAATCACCACTCCTCGTGCTGAGCTCCTGGCGGTTTTACTGCTTGCTAGACTAGCCGAGAAGTTCCTGCATGCTACGAAGTTGAATTTCGCGTCGACCAACCTCTGGAGTGACTCGACAATTGGCATGGATCAGAAAACGTCCTCAAGTATTGCACACCTACTTTTCGAATCGAGTTAGTGAAATTCCGAACCTAACCCTGAATTGCAGCTGGCGCTACATTCCCACACACGAAAATCCAGCCGACTCGATATCCCAAGGAGAGCAACCGAAGAAACTTGTGGAATCTAAGTTGTGGTGGAATGGTCCACCTACGTTCAACCATGCAGTCGTCGAAACGATAGAGGAAGATGAGATCCCGGATGAAGAACTTCCAGAAATGCGGACTGGTGTTGTACTGGCTTTATCTGCACCTACTGAACGAATGCAGATTTTTGACAAGGTGAGTAGCTTCATAAAGGTTGTGCGTTGCATGGCCTACTTGGTGCGCTTTGTAAATTACATCAGGTCCAAGAAGAAACAGGTGGTGAAAGGACCGCTCACTGCTAAAGAGGCAGAGAAGGCGACTCTCTTGATAGTACGCTTGGTCCAACATGAAATGTTCTAACCAGAAATTGCTGCACTGATGGACGGTGCTGAAACGAAGCATCGACTAAATGGATTGAAGGCGTTCTTGGACACCGAACATGGTATTCTACGAGTTGGAGGGCGTATCAAACGAGCTTTCATTCCATATGATAGCCGTCATCAGATGCTGCTCCCAGCGAAGCATCCGATCACCGAAGCACTTGTACTATACTTGCACCAGGAGAACTTGCACATCGGGCAGAAGGGTCTGCTTGCGATCGTTAGACAACGATACTGGCCACTAAATGTGAAAACCATGATTCGTAAGGTGATTCGGAATTGTGTACCGTGTTTCAAAGCGAACCCGCTTAAGACGACACAAATGATGGGTGACTTACCGTCTTATCGCATCCGACCTGCTTCAGCTTTCTCAAATACCGGCGTTGACTATGCCGGACCTTTCTGGATCAAGTCGTCATCCACTGCGCGTAAGCCACTTATCACGAAGGCCTACGTGAGCTTGTTTGTGTGTATGCAGACGCGTGCCATACATCTTGAATTGGTCTCTGATCTGAGACGATTCACAAGCCGACGTGGATACCCGAAAACGATGCGTTCCGATAATGTGACTAACTTTGTCGTGGCTAAAACCGAACTCCACGAGCTGTGGCTGCTGCTCCGTAATCAGTGTGCCTTAGGAAAAATCACGAGCTACTGCACCGGTAAAGGGATCGAGTGGTCGTTCATACTACCACGGAGCCCCCACTTTGGTGGCATTTGGGAGACTGGTGTAAAGCAGGTGAAACATCACCTGACTCGAATTGTCTGTCATCGGAAGCTCATCTATGAGGAATTGTACACCACACTAACGCAAATTGAAGCGGTTCTTAATTCACGGCCACTAGCGCCATGTTCAGATGACCCAACGATTACACAGCCATAACACCAGCACACTTTTTGATTGGACGTGAGATACAAGCTGTAGCTGAACCGTCGTACTTGGATTTGAAGCAGAATTTTCTCTCAAGATGGCAGTTGGTGCAAACTATGGTTCAGCATTTTTGGAAACGGTGGACAGCGAAATATTTACCGGAACTCCAGAGTCGAGTAGAATGGTTGAGAACGAGGAAGATTTCGAAGGATGCTCTAGTTCTGCTCGTGGATAAGAACACCACACCTCTGCAATGGGCATTAGGAAAGATTATAGCAACATACTCTGGCAATGATGGCGTGACACGCGTCGTTACGGTGAGAACTGCGAATGGAGTAGAGTTCAAGCGGGCAGTAACGGAGGTTTGCTTGCTACCGTTAGACCAGGAGAATTGAAATCTACATTTCAACGCCGGGAGGATGTTCGACTACTTGAGCATCCCTAGTATACACACGATCAACAACCGTAAGCACACCCTGTACACCAAACGCAAACAGACAATAACAAGAATACAACATTGACGTAAAATCTTTCTAGAGGACGAGTCGCGTTTTTTCTCTTTTCGGAAGGAAAATCCGGATTCCGAATTCCCGATAAATACAGTCCACTTATTCGTTTACACTATATTTTTATCGCTGTCAGTTTTTCGGAAGTTGGAAAAAAATGACGTCATCCGAAAAGCAACGTCGCGAATTGATTTTGCGCAAGCACCTGGAAAAATCCTCAACTCTCTCATCGGAAAACAACTCGGAATCGTGCAGTCAACGGTAAGTCGTGTGATTAAACATTACTGCGAAACTCTGAGCATCGAACGGAAGGAGAAATGCGGTCAGAATGGATGTTCTATTAGTGATCAGGATCAGGCATGAAAAATCATTTACATTCATTTCATGCATTCATTCACATTCATTTACCTCTAATTTTTTTCGTCAACAGCATTCCGCAAAATGTTTTTTTATAGCATTAGTAGCTTTTATTATTAGCTACAACTTTTGCCCATAACTCAAATCTGTATCTCTTATGCATGACGAATTAGAGCGGGCAGAACTTGTTACTGTTTTTCAGTGAATGTAAAATACATTCACTGAAAAACAGTAGTGGCTTCTGCTCGCTTTGGTTCGTCATGCATAAGAGATAAGGATTTGAGTTGTTAACAAAAGTTGTAGGTAATAGCAAAACCTACAAAAGTTCCATACATCATTTTGAGGAATTTTGTTGATGAAAAAAGTTAGGGGCAAATGAATGTAAATGAATGCACGAAATGATAGCAAATGATTTTCCATGCCTGATCAGAAACACAAGCGTGTCGTGAAAGCGTTTAAGCGGAATCCCAATGCTGCCGTGGCTACCGGGACTCTAAACGTGGAGATCTACCTCAAGGAGTGTCTACAGAAGCGTCTGCTTCCTCTGTTGAAGCAACACGAGGGCCCTATGATCTTCTGGCCGGATCTAGCTTCGTGCCACTATTCAAATGTTGTCCTGGAATGGTACGAAGCTAACGGGTTCACTTATAATTGCGATTTTTCGCGAATGATTTAATTTATTTTTAAATTGTTAGATTGATATCATCTATTACCTGCAATATTGCCGAATACACAAAACCGATCGGAAAAACAGTTTTCGAGTAAAAATTTTCTGAAGATAAACTTGATATTTTTCTATACACTGAGGCAAATAGACCAAAGAATTTCATAAGGCTCGACTTATGAACAACATATATGAATTTCATAAGCGTGACTTATGAATGATTTTCCGGTAACATGAGGTAGCTTTTATACGCCTTTAACCATTTCATTTTTCCAAGCGTTGAAAGACGAGTGGTCTACGCACGGGCCCCCTAACCTCAACGTCCATTTTTCGGTTTCAGTCTGCTCCGATTTATTATTTTTTTGTCAACATTATTTTTCATAAGGCGAATCAATGAAATTCACACTTATTTCTTATGGCTAAAATTCATAAGTGTTTCTTATGGAATTCTTACGTTCTTTTGCCTGCGTGTATGCCCTTTTCAAAAATAAGGCTGGATTAAAAAAGGGCATTGTCGTTCATAAGGAACGTTTCCGCAAATTTTCAAATAAATCAAAAAAATACAAAAATAAACCGATTTGCGAATTTGTATGGAATTGTTCTATTACATCCAAGAGGATGCACTTCAATAATGTCAAAAATCTCATGTATTTTTTATGGCCACAACAATAAACAAATGCCGTAAAAGCAGCGTAATGTCAGTTCATGCACTGTATTAATGATAATGTTGTCCTTTTTGGCAAGTAATATTAAACACTAATAAAATTCCACACATATTGATTGACGAATTTCCATGGGAAATTCCATATGATTTTCATGTCATCGCACATAAACAGAATCCACCCAGAAGCACACATGACATTTATGAGTCAAATTAATAGTATATGTGGTTACACATGGCTTTTATATGTACACATATTAAGTATGTGTCCGAAACATAAATATAATTTGTTGATAACATTGCAAAAATTCATGTGTGGGACACATAAAAACAATGTTTGAAATTTTATCAGTGCACCATATTTTCGACACGATTGAAGTGCAGCCACTTTGATGTGATATTAAAATTAATTTTTTGCTGTGCATTAAGTTACAAAATGGAACACATGTTTCCAATTCTGAAATAGTGCAGCCTGTAAATTTGAGCATTATATTCTACTATCAAAGTTACCCGTATTATCAAAGATATCCCGTTTTACGGTACTCTATTCCACAAGCCATATTTAAAACATTATCAGTTTGGCTGGTGTTTGTTTTACATGTAGAAAAGTGCTTGAGATTGGAGTTTAAAATTACGTTATTAATAATGGGAAAAATTAACTAATACAGGGACCTGGAGTACTTGCCGACTTCATTAATATAAGCCTGCCTCCATTGATGTTTAAGAGCAGTTTAAAAAGCAAAATTTGTATGGATTTATTTTTATTAATATAATCAAAAACAAGCCTTTTTTAGTTTCTCGGACAGGATCTTAGGAAAAAAATTATAGTAAGGTTTGAAGCAATGAGAAGTATATAAACACACCTTTTATTAGTGGGTACGGACAGATCTATCCCGATCCACGAGAGTGTGAGCGAAAAAAATATAAGAATGTTTATGTGCTTTCAAAAGCGCTTTTTTTTCTGACCACTCTTCTTAGGCTATGGCCACTACCGTAGGCTATAACGATCACTAAGCAAGAAAGAGCAAGCAGTAGGACATTCCATGTTCGCTTCGGATTTTTTTTTTCGTAGCTTCTGAAACCATCTGCCACTACTCTGTGTGTGAGTATCTCGTTTCTTGGAACACATTGCGGTTGCCTAGAGTCTTTGTCACCAACTGCAATAACTCTCCTCATTCGACGTACTGCATCTGACCAATACAATCCCATTCTCAAGCCAACTGTGGTGATCTCCGACCTCTCACGTTTTAGTGACCGATAAAAATGTCTTTCTTTTCTTCGATTGTAATTATATGTCTTCGTGAGAGTTTTGATTTTTTTTTCTCCTAACGTTAACGGTTCCGTCGAATGGACACGCTAGGACAAAACCTTCTCCTTTCTGGTCCGATTTCTCCCACTTGCATTGTATGCGTGTCAATAGTAAGAGGAATGATTGCTTGAGCGAATTTGTATGAGTGGTTTATGTGTTCAAAGTATTGCGGAGAATATACAAAACATACATAAATAGGATTTTTTCTTTCTTGCAAAAAGACACCAAAGGAAGCATCCAGCAAAACACATGACAAAAAAAAATCTATTTTATAATCATATCTGGTTACAACAATGCACGCCTGCGCGGATTCACTCTCCAACAGTCCTTCGTATGTAGCCGAATACTGTCCGGCGCAACCGAACTCGTTCCCGATTCCTTCATGCTCCCTATTTCTTTTTTTTTCGCATTTGAACTCAACGAAAAATTGCTTATTTGCATTGAAAAACACATAACGATATGAATAATACTGGCCCTTACTTTGATACCAACCAATATATTTTTTTTTTATTTAAAATCTCACTCCACCGACTTACGTTATATGCCGTTTTTTATTCCTCTTAAACGTAAGCTCAGTAATTATAGA